>NW_025765885.1:0-95151 GCF_003918875.1 Haliotis rubra
ATCCACAGAAGTCACCTCTTGTGACAAAGCAACAACCATTGGAGAGCTCGTCCAACCAGAGTTTAGTAGTCTTCTCTCTATACTCCCCTTTTTAGTATTATAACATTTCCCTCTGTTATCTTTCCAGTCTTTCTCTGTCTCTGTTTCTAATAATTTGCTTGTGATGTAGTGGTTATTGTAAAATATATTTGGAGAGGGGTTTAATAAGTTGGAAGAAATTGTCCCCGATCCTTTTCACATTGTGAATGAAATTATGTTTAAGAAAACTAAAAATCGAGTCCAACCACCCAATATCTCTTGTGACAAGCAGCAGCCATGTGGGAGCTTGTCTAACCAAAGAATCCTGACCATCAATCCCACAGTAGTCGACTCTACGACAACCCGGAGACCTATAAAACATATAGCAGCATTTTATCGATAAAGACGCCACAAACAAACAATAAATTGACAGATTAATGTCGGAAATACCGTTTATTTCTGTGCCTATAAGGGGATACCCTGGTGTTTAAGAGAGGCGTCTGTCTGTAGATTGTTTGTACAGTTTTTGTGGTCAAGATTCAAAATACAATAAAACGTTCCCAAAGACGTCAGGAGTTATGCATGTTTTATAGTGACGTTACCCGGGGCATGTTATTATATTTGTTCGAGAAGGTTACAGGTCAGGTGGTTAATCCAATAGAGCTCCTGGTTTCAGGGCTGATTTACATAATCAATTGTTTGGGGGTCATGCAATCAATTGTTTTCACAACTCATAAGAAAATGTATGTTGCCTAAGAAGGATATTTTTGCAATATTTCATGAATATTCACAGAGTTAACTTCCAAAATAACTTCATGAATATACATTTTGCAGTTTTATGCACAGGGGGGATTTAAGAAGTTAAATCAGGAAGCTGTATTTTCCAAGTGAAGGTGAACGTTATTCCGTGAACAGTTAAACCTCGCCCTATCGGACTCATTCGCAACGACTTGATTATCAAGGTTCCATTGTATGTGATTGAGGTATTCAGTCTGATTCCTTCATTGAGTGGCATGCTAGAGTGAGTGAGTTGAGTTTTACGCCGCACTCAACAATATTCCAGCTTTATGGCGGCGGTCTGTAATTAATCGAGTCTGGACCAGACAATCCAGTGATCAACAGCTTGAGTATTGATCTACGCAATTGGGATATGATGACATTTGTCAACAGGCATGTTAGAAGTTGGGGGCGTATAATACTGAACAAACTTTATGGATAACAAACCTATATATTTCGTGAGTGTGACGTTTCGATACAGATTCTTCTGCCGTTGTCGGGCAAAACTCCTGACTGATTCCCCAAGCACTGTATTGCTGGTAGTACTAACAGACACAACATATTTGGTGGTCCCACTCGGTGACTTAGCTGATTATTGCGGCCACGGCGCAGGCGTTGCTCATGAGATCAATCACTGGTTCGGCTCCCCGCCATGCAGCTGATTATTTGCACAGCGCGGCGATGGGGTAGCCCTAGTTGTTAAAGCGTTCGTTCGTCACGCCGAAGGCCGGGTTCGATTCCCCACATGTCCACAATGTGTGAAGCCTATTTCTAGTTTTCCCCGCCATGATATTGCTGGAATATTGCTAAAAGCGGTGTAAAACCCAACTCACTCACTCACTCACTCACTATTTGCACAACGTCGGGATAGAGTTGGACTAGAGCTGACTGCTGTGTAAAACAACATACCACACTGATCACATGCAAACCGTACTGCGGCATTACCACACTGCCTTTGTCTACATCGCACAGGGGCGGTGGGGTAGCCTAGTGGTTAAAGCGTTCGCTCGTCACGCCGAAGGCCTGGGTTCGATTCCCCACCTGGGTACAATGTGTGAAGCCAATTTCTAGTTTCCCCGCCATGATATTGCTGGAATATTGCTAAAAGCGGCGTAAAACTAAACTCACTCACTACATCGCACAAAACTCGTTCCGGATAAGTACCTGTGAAGATCCGTGTTAGAATTGGTCTTCACCAACCCATGCTTGTCGTAAGAGGTGTCTAAGGGGATCGGGTGGTCAGGCTCGCTGACTTGGTTGACACATGTCATCGTATCCCAAATGCGTATATTTAGGCTCATGCTGTTGATCACTGGATTGTCTGGTCCAGACTCGATTATTTACGGACAAACAAACCTTTTCAAACACAAAGCGCAGTTTAGAGTGTACTACTGTGTATGCCGACACGGAAGAGCCTGGGACAATCTTGCATGTGCATTCAACCTGTGACCTGTGCGAGACCTGATCTTTTTTGCAATCCAAATGATATTTTCAAGCATTTTCTGGGAGCATTTTCCATAATATCCCATTCTGCTCCGCCCTTGAAATACATTTCTGGTAACATGAAAAATGGTCCGTTTCCAGATTTTTAAAGCCCTTAATATGGAATGAAAGTTTGGGGAGTCTGTCTTTTTAAATATTCTGTGTTCAGATTGTAGGAACGTTTTGTATAGGCGCAGTGTTTGGGCCTAGATGTAAGATGCCTCTTGTGTAAAACCGTTTAGATGATACAAACACATTTGTAAATGTGTAGATCTAAACGTGTTGTTTTGTGTGCTAACATTCACAAAACTAGATCGTCATTTTGTAATGTCTCACATTATTGTCATTGCTATTGTCGCACAAACCATCATGCACCCATTCAGTTATTTACCATTTGTTATCCAACACTTCGGCATTAATGGGTACAACAAGGACTGGTCGGCTCGGAGTCAGTAAAATGTGTCTGAGTGGGGTATTCATGCTTTACTGCGGCATGGTATCTCGGTGGGTTAGCACTATAAAACCAGCTTAAGTCTGGGATAGTACAAAGCCGCACATACACATACACACGCATTCACGTCGTCATATGAGCGAAATATTCTCAAGCACGACGTTAAACCCAATTTCACCTCACCTCACCTCACCTCCAACACTTTATACTACTCATAGAATGTTGGGTTTTATCATTTTTTAAAGGTACAGTTTGACGGCGCTCCATTCAGGTTTCATCATACACCGTGACTAAATGAAGAATATCTCTTGTCACGTACGCGAGCATATTTCTGTAGTAAACATCCAAATGTTGTAGCGACTCGATACAAAACTCGTTCTGAAGAAGACACATTAAAGAGAAAAAGAAATGGAAGGCTGGCTGGGGCTTGATCACATAGGGCAAGGTTTGTTCGTTGTAAATGTTCCGGCAAATATGGGTGTGGGCCGGTCAGGGGAGAGGACTGTTTCTCATGATTAGGTGTTGGGGCACCAGTGAATAAAGACTAAAGAATAAAGGGGTACATTTGTTGTACAGAGTGGGGGAGTTTAGATTTACGCCGCCTATAGCAATATTCCAGCAATATCACAGCGGGGGACACCAGAAATGGGCTTCACACATTGTACCCATGTGGGGAATTGAACCCGGTCGTCAGTGTGACGAGCCACTAGGCTACCTCACCGCTCTGTACAGAATGAAGTCCCGTCAGCTGGAGTGACTGAATGTTACAATGAGCCCCAGACAGCAACAGTCCAATCCAAGGTAAATCTATATAACGGATTGTACTGCATCCACGTGCTAACTAGTGTATAGATTTGTAATACTATATTATTATTTTTTACAAATTAATGTGTTTTTCAAAGCCTCTAAATAAATAGTTCGTTTAACGTTAAATGTACAACCTCCGTCGCCGTCACGTGACTTAGTTTTGTGAACACGGAATTACCTTACTCCACTCAGTAACATGACCTTCCTAGTCTGTCTCACAGTCCCTGAACCATATTATTTCCCTACAGCCCTAGCCCCTCCTGCAATGCTAAAGCCCTAACTGTAGCAAGTCTAGATTTTTCCAGGTTCTCTGGTCTCCCTGGGGCTTATTTTTCAGTTTAAATGGGCGTTTGTTCCAATAGAAATTATATATATTCAGAGACTAAGCGTTAGTCTATCGCCTTCCATACATTGTTAGATATCTGATACATCTATAACCTATAAATCCGGAAAACATCGTTTGGCAAGCCGTTTTCACATTATTAAGAATTTACTGATATCTTCAACTGTTTTAAAGATACCTTGAATAAAACTAGAGATACCATGAATTATATATATCTTGAAAATATTTATAACATAATTAGTACAAAATGATCGTAATTGTTTTCTTGATATTTTAAACAAATATTTTCTTGATATCTCTTAGTAATATTTGACGATATCAGTTCAATTTTGGATATCAGAAATTAATTAAAGATATCTGCAATTATTTACCGATATCGTAAAACATTATTGATATGATTAAATAAAATAAAGATATCTTTAACACAATTGAAGATATCAGTAAATTCTCAAAAATGTGAAAACGTGTCGCCATACAAGCGTTCCTGGTTGTCCTTGTGAGGAGTGAGTGAGTTTAGTTTTACGCCTATTTTAGCAATATTCCAGCAATATCACAGCAGGGGACAAACAGAAATGGGTTTCAGATTGTACACATGTGGGGAATCGATCCGGGTCTTCAGCGTGACGCGAGAAGGCTTTAACCACTGGGCTACCCGCCGCCTCTGTCCCTGCAAGGATAAATCACTGCTTAAAGTCAAGGTGTATTTTTGTCGCAGAAAGTTGCACTGAATATTTCAGTTGCTACCCGTGATAGGAACGTCTGGAGATGGACGTGTTATATTCGACAAATTTGGAAGTATATTTTTCTCATATGAAATAGAACACATACAGTAAAATATGCACCATGATAAATGGTGTTTTATTTTTCATATTTAGAAACTAAAAATTGAAATCCTTAATAAAGCGTTGTGTAGGGCAAGTGGGTATGTGGGGACCAATTACCTGCCGGGTCTCGGGCATGTTGAATAAGGCATGAGGAGACTTAGGGGAGGTCTTACAGGGCTAAACACTGGGGTTGTAACTGCTGGATAATCAATCATTCATCATTTGTAATTACCTTTATCCGGGGGCTATGGAACCGACCATCATCATCATCATGAATAAAAAGTATATCCTGGGTTTTACGCCGTGCCTATACAGCACCAAGCTGCTAGTTCTAAGACCGTTACAAACGGCGATAAATGTTGTTTTTTTCGATTTCGTTAAAATACATGTTTACAGGAATTATCATTGCTGCGTGCTTAGTGAGAATAATAGTAATGTGAATGATTGTTGGTAATGTGAATGATTGTTGGTAATGGAAATGATTGTTGGTAATGGGAATGATTGTTGGTAATGGGAATGATTGTTGGTAATGGGAATGATTGTTGGTAATGGGAATGATTGTTGGTAATGGGAATGATTGTTGGTAATGGGAATGATTGTTGGTAATGGGAATGATTGTTGGTAATGGGAATGATTGTTGGTAATGGGAATGATTGTTGGTAATGGGAATGATTGTTGGTAATGGGAATGATTGTTGGTAATGGGAATGATTGTTGATAATAGGAATGATTGTTAGTAATGGGAATGATTGTTTGTAATAGGAATGATTGTTTATAATAGGAATGATTGTTAGTAGTTAGAATGTTTTGTTAGTAATAGAAATGAGATTGTTAGTAATGGGAATGATTGTTAGTAATGAGAATGATTGTTAGTAATCGGGAATGATTGTTAGTAATGAGAATGATTATTTAGTAATAGGAATGATTATTAGTAATGAGGAATGATTGTTAGTAATGGGAATGATTATTAGTAATGGGAATGATTGTTAGTAATGGGAATGATTATTGTTGGTAATGGGAATGATTATTTAGTAATGTCGGAATGATTATTGGTAATGGGAATGATTGTTGGTAATGGGAATCATTGTTAGTAATGGGAATGATTATTAGTAATGGGAATGATTGTTAGCAATGGGAATGATTGTTAGTAATGGGAATGATTGTTGAAGTAAATGTCAGGAATGATTATTGAAGTAATAGGAATGATTGTTGAAGTAGAAATAGGAATGATTGTTAGTAATGGGAATGATTATTTAGTAATAGGAATGACTGTTAGTAATGGAAATGATTGTTAGTAATGGGAATGATTAATTTGTAATAGGAATGATTGTTAAGTAATAGGAATGATTATTAGTAATGGGAATGATTGTTGGTAATGGGAATGATTGTTAGTAATGAGAATGATTATTAGTAATGGAATGATTATTTAGTAATGGGAATGATTATTTTAGTAATAGAATGATTATTAGTAATAGAATGATTGATGGTAATAGGAATGATTGTTAGTAATGGAATCATTGTTAGTAATGGGAATGATTGTTAAAAATATCGGGAATGATTATTGTAATCAGGAATGATTGTTAAAGTATAGGAATGATTATTTAGTAATGGGAATGATTATTAGTAATCGAATGATTATTGGTAATAGGAATGATTATAGGAATGATTATTTAGTAATAGGAATGATTATTAAATAATAGGAATGATTGTTAGTAATAGAATGATTTTTAGTAATAGAGAATATTTATTTAGTCATATGGAAGTTCAGGATGATTGGCGTATTCAAGAGTATTTAAGATTAGTAGGTAACACCAGGAGCGAAAACAGCAGCAGTAGTAGTAGCAGTAGTAGTAGTAGTAGTAGTAGTAGCTTAGCGGTAGTAGTAGTAATAGTAGCAGTAGCAGTAGTAGTAGTAGTAGTAGCAGTAGTAGCAGTAGTTATTGTAGTAGTAGTAGCAGCAGTAGTAGTAGTAGTAGTGAGCAGTAGTAGTAGTAGTAGTAGTAGTGGCAGTGGTGTAGTAGTAGTAGTAGTAGTAGTGGTGGTAGTAGCAGTGGTAGTAGCAGTAGTAGCAGTAGTAGTAGTGAGAGTAGTAGTAGTGGTAGCAGTGGTAGTGGTGGTGGTAGCAGTGGTGGCGGTAGTGGTAGTGGCAGTGGTCAGTAGTAGTGGTAGTAGTAGTGGTAGTAGCGGTGGTGGCGACGGTAGTAGTAGTGGTGGTGGTGGTGGTGGCGGCGGTGGTAGTGGTGGTGGTGGTGGTGGTGGTGGTGGTGGTGGCAGTGGTGGTAGTGGTGGTAGTGGTGGTAGTGAGTGGTGGTGGTGGTGGTGGTGGTGGTGGTGGTGGTGGTGGTGGTGGTGGTGGTGGTGGTGGTGGTGGTGGTGGTGGTGGTGGTGGTGGTGGTGGTGATGGCGGCGGTGGTGGTGGTGGTGGTGGTGGTAGTGGTGGCGGTGGTGGTGGTGGTGGCGGTGAGTGGCGGTGGTGGTGGTAGTGGTGGTGGTGGTGGTGGTGGTGGCGGTGGTGGTGGCAAGCGGTGGTGGTGGTGGTGGTGGCGGTGGTAGTGGTGGCGGTGGTGGTGGTAACGGTGGCGGCAATTGGTGGTGGTAGTGGTGGTGGTGGTGGTGGTGGTGGTGGCGGTGGTAGTGGTAGTGGCAGCGGCAGTGGTGGTAGTAGCAGCGGTGAGTGGTGGTGGTGGTGGTGGTGGTGGTGGTACGAGTGAGTGGTAGCGGTAGTAGTAGTAGCAGTGGTAGTGGTAGTAGTGGTAGTAGTAGTGGTAGTGGTAGTGGCGGTGGTAGCAGTAGTGGTAGTGGTGGTGGCAGCAGCAGTGGCTGTGAGCTGGTGGCGGTATCGGTCGTGGTGGTGGTGATAGTGGCAGCAGGCAGGTGGCACTGGCGGTGGCGGCTGATTGGTGGTAAGTAATGGTGGTGAGTAGTGGTGGTGGTAGTAGTGAGTAGTGGTGAGTGGTGATTGAGTGGTGGTAGTGGTAATTGGCAGGGGAAACGGTGGTGGTGGTGGTGCAGTGGTGAGTGTGGTGACGGTCGGTGGGGAAACTGGCGGTGGTGGTGGTGGTGGTGGTGGTGGCAGCGGCGGTGGTGGTGGTGGTGGTGGTGGTGGTGATGGCGGTGGTGGTGGTGATGTAGTGAGTGAGCGGTGGCAGCGATGTGAGTGGAAACTGGTAGTAATAGTGGTGGTAGTGGTATAGTAGCAGTGAAAAGTAGAAGCAGTGGTAAGCAGTAATAGTGGTAACAATAGTAATATGCTCAGCCAATGTAAATAGTAGCAGTGAATAATGTAAATAAGTAGTAGTGTAGTAGTAGTAGTGAGTGAGTAGTGAGTGGTGGTAGTGATTGAGTGAGGTACTTGTGATGTGATGAAGTGGTGAGTGGTGTGTAGTAGTGGTGGCAGTGAGTGTGCAATAAGTGGTAAATGTGCAACGGCAGCAGCAGTAGTGGTAATTAGTGGTAGTAGTGTAGTGGTGTGAAGTGGTGAGTGAGTAGTGAGTGGTAGTAACTTGGCAGCAGCAGTGGCTGATAGTAGTAGCAGTGATTGGTGAGTGGTAAGCAGTAGAGTAGTGGTAGAGAGTGAGTGGTAGTGGCATTGTGTAGTGGTAGTGGCAGGTGGTAGTGAACAGTGAGTGGCAGGGGTAGTGAGTGGTGTAAGTGGTGGTGGTGTAGTGGCAGTGAGTGAGTGTGTGGCAACTGGTAGTGAAAGTGAGTAGTGAGCAGTGGTGG
This sequence comes from Haliotis rubra, assembly GCF_003918875.1. Lineage (NCBI taxonomy): Eukaryota > Metazoa > Mollusca > Gastropoda > Lepetellida > Haliotidae > Haliotis > Haliotis rubra. Next base: position 8,425 of record NW_025765885.1, read on the forward strand.
CAGTGAGCAGTGGGTGTAGTGGTGGTGGCAGTGAAGTGGCAGCAGTGAGTAGTAGTGAGTAGTGAGCAAGCAGTACTTGGCCAGTAGCTGTAGTGCCATTGCAGTGGCAGCAGTATCAGTAAAAGTAATGGTAGTGCAGTAGTAGCAGCACTGGCGGCACGGCAACTTGAGTATTAATAGTAGTAGTAGTGGCAAGCTTGTAGCAGTGGTAGTAGTAGTATGTGGTAGCAGCAGTAGCGGTGAGTAGTGAGTAGTGGTAGCAGCAGCAGCTGCATGGCGGTAGTGGTGGTAGTGGTAGCAGCAGTGGCTGTAACAGTAGTGGCAGCGGTATCAGTCGTAACAGTAGTAATGGTAGTAGCGGCAGCAGCAGTAGTAGTAAGTAGTGGCAGCAGCAGTAGGTAGTAGTAGTAGTGGTGGGTAGCGAGCAGCAGTAGCAGTAGTAGTAGTAGTAGCAGTGAGTGAGTAGCAGCAGTAGTAGTGAGAGACAGTGGTGGTAGTAGTAGCAGTAGTAGTAGTAGTAGTAGTGAGTAGTAGTGGTGAGTAGTAGTAGTGGTTAGTGGTAGTGAGTAGTAATTGAAAAGTAGTAGTGGTAGTAGTAGTAGTAGTAGTAGTAGTGAGTAGTGGTGAGTGAGTGGTAGCAGTAGTAGTAGTAATGAGTGTAGTGGTAGTAGCAGTAGCAGTGGCTGTAGTAGTGGCAACAGTATCAGTCGTAATAGTAGTAATAGTGGCAGCAGCAGCGGCGGCAGTGAGTGAGTAGTAGTAGTGGCAGTGAGTAGTGGAGAGCAGCAGTAGCAGTAGTGGTAGTAGTAGTAGCAGTGGTAGTAGTAATGAGTGGTAGTAGTAGTAGTGGTGGTGGTTGAGTGAGTGCTTGTAGTGGGAAGTAGTGGTAGTGAGTAGTGAGTAGTAGTAGTAGTGAGTAGTAGTAGTGAGTAAGTAGGAAACTGACAGTGGCGGTGAGTGAAGTAGTGTAAGTGGCAGTGAGTGAGTAGTAATGGTAGTGAGTGAGTAGTGGTGGTGGTGATGGTAGTGCTTGTGGTAGTAGTTGTAGTGAGTAGTGGTAGTGAGTGTGTGTGGTAGTGGTGGTAGTGGCAGTGGTAGTGGTAATGAGTGGTTGTAGCAGCAGCAGCAGCAGCAGTGAGTAGTAGTAGTGGTAGTAGTAGTAGTGGTGGTGGTAGTAGTGAGTAGTGGTGATGAGTGAGTAGTAATGGTGGTAGTAGTAGTGAGTAGTAGTAGTGAGTAGTGAGTAGTGAGTAGCAAAGTTCGATATGCCAATCAACGCACACAAAGTGGAAACTTGCTTTTGTTAAAAGTATTTCGACGTATTGCTTCATATTGACGGTAGGTGATGTTGAAATGTGTTGAATGAAGATAGCGACGATGATGATGGTGATGATTGTTCATATATTATGTTGTGATGATGAAAGCTAGGACCTTATATAAACAGATTGGATTACATTGAAGGTGATGCTGTGTGGTCGAACCTTTGAAAGATAAATATAGTGATGCTGATGCTGATGATGCCTGATGATGAGTGAGTTTGGTTTTACGCCGCTTTTACCAATATTCCTGCAATATCACGGCGGGGATGATGATGATAATAATGGTGACGACGACGATGATGATGATGATGATGATGATGATGATAATAAATAAATAATATGTAATTGGGGTAACATGACGAGTGGACTGACTGACTGACTGAGTTTAGTTTTACGCCGCTTTTAGCAATATTCCAGCAATACCACGGCGGGGATGATGATGATAATAATGGTGACGAGGGACGAGGGACGACGACGACGACGACGACGACGATGATGATGATGATGATGATGATAAATAAATAATATGTAATTGGGGTAACATGACGAGCGGATGTGTATGATGATACTGACGGTGTATACGACGATGATGTTGGTGAAGCTGTTCGTGTTGTGTGTGTAGTGATAGAGATGACGATGATGCTAGCTCGGTGTAGATATTAATGGATGTGACGATAGTGAAGCTGAAGGCGATGGAGATGAGGAATATGGAGATGACAATGTTGATAATGAAAATGGTGGCGATGATGGCTGGGATTGTGATATCGGTGCTGATGGTGTTGAAGTAGACACGTCTGCAGTGATGTTTAAGACGTTGCAGGAAATGATTAATTCAAAGTAATTCTTTCGGTGACAACATGCCGGCGTGTATGTAGGGTCGGCGTCAGTAGAGATGGCGTAGAAAGGGTCCGCTGACGCCGTGCCCTGCAATACAACCATTTCTGGTCTCAAGTCTTCAAAACACATTGAACCACGTTAATATTTTCTGTTTAAAAACCAAACCCACAAAGGTCCTTAAACTACACAATCCTCCAACATTCGCCCACATCTACACAACACTCGCCGATTTCACACAACCCGTGACTCAAAACCGTGCTCAGATGCACGTTATCCACAATGTCCACGTTCGAGATGACACAGGAACATCGTCGACGCCAGGACGTCTCGACGTCGCCAGATCTGTCCCGCTTATGCGTCTACATTCCTGAGTTTCGTCACATTTATTGTACAAATTAGTCTTGTGACTGTCTGAAGCAGGTTCCGCGTAACACTCCCCCACCAGCCCCCTGTCGTCAGGGGAAACCTGGAACGTGCCGGCAAACACTCTCCTCTACCCACCGCACTCTTCGACACCGATATATACCGAGCGTTTCCGGTATTGGCCGACGAGGGAGCCGGTATGGTAGACACAGGTCTGTCGGCTCCCGCAGACAACACTCCGCCCAAGTCGGCCGTCGCCGCCACTTGAAAGGGCTGTGTGTGTAGGGGTATACGTATCTCCTGTATTAATTATCTTAAGCATGCTGCGGGGATTGCCGACTATGATATTATTTCAAAGATTATTTATGTAATATGTTACTCATTCCGACCGACTGGTCAGAGATGCATCAGTATGGAAACAGTACAGCACATTGTTGTCTTGTACTGGCATCGCGACGCCGGCACGATTGCGCCCTATAGAAACACAATACACATATACATGGTGAAATTAATCAGCACAAAACCCGTCCTTGTAAATAGCTGTTTTCTCTCGTGGGTCCGCGGGAATATGCTCTTCTGTCTATCATTGTCCCGAGGTAATCTAGATCACGTTTAAAGCATGCTCCGCATACCGCACGTGCAGCAACATCAACACAAGGCTTGCTCATGGCGAAGACCTTGATTCACAGAGGAACCACATTTTGACGAAGTGGGTATGTATTTCGAAATAAGGTTTTTCTTTGGAAACACTGAAGTACACGTCTTAGAATGTGACCTTAAAGTGAAATATTTGGGCTGTCTGTATACTAGTAAAATGCGGGGAAGAAGAAGTGGGTACTTACAAAAGTAGTAGCAGTAGTAGTAGTAGTAGTAGTAGTAGTAGTAGTAGTAGTAGTAGTAGTAGTAGTAGTAGTAGTAGTAGTAGTAGTAGTAGTAGTAGGGGGCGGATCCAGAGGGTGGGTTGGGGTGTGCCCCACCACCACCCTCTCCCCGAGAAAAAAAATCCCTGAGGAGTTCATGATTTATGTGCACCCCCTACTACAAAATCCTGGAACCGCCCTGTAGTAGTAGTAGTAGTAGTAGTAGTAGTAGTAGTGAGTAAAAGGTGGTTTTACACCGCTTTTAGCAATATTCCAGCAATATCATGGCGGGAAACACCAGAAATGGGCTTCATACATTGTACCCATGTGGGGAATCGAACCCGGGTCTTCGGCGTGACGAGCGAACGCTTTAACCACTAGGCTACCCCACCGCCCCAGTAGTAGTAGTAGAAGCAGTAGTGGTAGCACCAGGTACAGTTGTACGTAGCAGCAGTACCAGCAGCAGTAGCAGTAGCAGTAGATGTAGAAGTTGAAGTAGTGGTAGTGGCGTGGTAACATCAGTAGAGCAGTAGTGCTAATCAGTAGAGCCTGTTGTTGTTGTTGCTGTTGTTGCTGTTGTTGTTGTTACAACTCCAGTGTAAACGTGTAGTCTAAAATGTATAAACCGTAACAACCTAGTTGTTTGTAGCTCTCAGAACGTTTGTCTCCAAATGAGAACGATGAACTGTAAAATAACTCAAAATAACTCAACGGTCCATTAAATGTCAATACGATATACATGCCAATGGACACCTAGACCAACAACTAGTCTCTGAAATGAACATATTTTACAGATAAAACAGTTCATAACAAAAAACAACAACATAAAATACAATGAAAATTAGCCCTGAGACTTTCTTCAAACTGTGAAAATCTAGACTTGCCACATATTCTAGACTTGCATGGACTTTCTTGGATAGATTTGTTTCAGGGCCCGTATAACAAGACTAATGAATACCCTCTAACCAACAATATTTGCAGTTCGTTATTTTCATACCCAACACTAGAAAAAACGTGGTTTAGAAGCCATCATGTTGTTTTGAGTTAAAGGTGACCGATCTTAAAAGGAGGGGACACAACGGTATGAAGAACAGCACAAAGACGTATTGCACGTGCTACACAGAACACGTCGTTGACTGACAAGAGATGCCAAGCTCAGCTGATGTCAGGTGTGAGGGAAATTGGGTTTAACGTCGTGCTTGAGAATATTTCGCTCATATGACGACGTGCATGCGTGTGTATGTGTATGTGCGGCTGCTTGTACTAGCCCAGACTTAAGCTGGTTTTATAGTGCTAGCCCACTGAGATACCATGCCACAGTGAAGCAAGAATACCCCACTCAGACACATTATACTGACTCCGAGCCGACCAGTCCTTGTTGTACCCATTAATGCCGAGCGCCAGGCAGGGGCCAACAAGTACCATATTTTAACGTCTTTTGGTATGACGCGGTCGGGGATCGAACCCGCGACCTTCCCGCTCTCCGGGCGGACGCTCTAACCACTACACCACTGAGGCGGTCGTCAGCTGATCCAGAAACAGTTTATTCCCAAGGTGTATGATTTATTCCGATGTGAAGCAGAAAGAGGAAAACTGTTTTATGTAACGAGCTTTTGTTATTTGTCATGTGTAATCGCTGTGCCTGTGTATTTGTCTGGGACCATGGGCACTATCCCAGCGTTCCTAGAGTTGCGAGCTATCGTAAGTGTACTATACCAAAAAGAAACGCATAGGCCAGAAATCTGTTGCGAAATTGTTGTATTTTCAAACATGTATAACTCGTCACAAATAGACTTTAGTACGTGAATTTTTACATCAGGTTAGAGGAAGGAAATGTCTACACAACCAAGTGGATAATTTTAGTTAACGGAGACGTTGAGCGCGATGGCGACGAAGTACCACGTTCCCGGCGTCAGGTCTCCTGGCTCTCAGTCCAGTCTCTCAACCTGTTCCGTACCCTTTGATCGGATATACTCCGAAGTCCAGGCACCCTGGTTGCTGTGCTCTCACCCGTGGCAGTACGATCACGCAAATGTAGTACCCGGATGTACCGATCTTGGGCTGCAGTGATGACTCGAGGTCTGCCTGTACGGGGGCTGTCATTTGTTATACCTGTTTGGTTGTAACGAGCTGCAAACCGTGACATCGTGCTCAGACTAACATTCCTGACGCCTGGCAACAGAACATTTAAAATCTCCAGCGTGCATTCTTTTTAATGGCGATGTTCCGTGTCGCAGCGTCACGACGTAGTGTAGTGATTTACCTTGAATGCCGATTTCCGAAAGTAATCTGGATTTTTTAGCCAGACAGTGCATGCTCTTTGCTACACAATATCAACTGGAAAGTGATTTTCTCTTGCGTCGTGGCCATGCCTTTTTTAATCCTTGTAAGAAATCTCATCAAAATCAACATTTTTTAGGTCAAGTCGATTTTTAACTTGTACAAATGTGTAAAATCATGTTATGAACACTTTTGTTACATATTTTGTCGATTGTCTGAACACAATAGGTAATTAATAGATTTTTAAAATACAAAATGCCTATGCGTTTCTGTTTTGGGATAGTATATATATAGCTTACCATAGGCTTACAAATATCGTAGTGCTACGAATGCATTGTGGTTCGAATCTCTGCCTGGGACCCAGGGGCACTATCCACAAAACGTTTGTAGAATTACGAGCTATCGTAAGTATATAGTTTATCATAGGCTTGCGGATATCGTAGTGCTACGAATGTTTTGTGGTTCGTATCTCTGCCTGGGACCTAGGGGCCCCGTTCCTCAAAGCGATCGTAGCGCTACGACAGTCGTAAGTCTATGTTAAAGTATGGGAGTTACGATCATCTTAGCGCTACGACAGTCGTAAGTCTATGTTAAAGTATGGGAGTTACGATCATCTTAGCGCTACGACAGTCGTAAGTCTATGTTAAAGTATGGGAGTTACGATCATCTTAGCGCTACGACAGTCGTAAGTCTATGTTAAAGTATGGGAGTTACGATCATCTTAGCGCTACGATCGTTTTGTGGAACGGGGCCCATGGGCACTATCCCAAAGCGTATACAAATATTCAACAGGAGTTCCTTTTATATATCATAGTACTTCTTGAACAGGAATGTTTTAGGTTAAACTGGAAGCTGCCACTTGAGGGGGTTTCTTTGAGAGACCCATGCAGATTGCTCCAGCGGATAACTGAGACATAGGAGAAACGTCTGTGTCCGTATGTATTCAGTCGTGCTTTTGGGACGATGAACAGCGACTGATTATATTTATATATTTATATATATTGATATGTATTTATATATAGTTATTTAGTCTTAAGACACCGTCAGTGACAGTATACCTCGATACCATTTTTTTGCGTTACAGGCCCCTGTGGTTGGGCTATCATACAGAAGACAGGCTGTCATAGCGATCCGACAGTCTTACTACACACAACATATAGTATAATACACATGCACTGACGGCGGGGAAATACGGAAGGGTGGAAAGAGCGCGGGCTCACTGAATGAATTGTGGCGGTTAGTGGGAGAGGTTGTAACACGTCACTTCCGGCGAGACACGTGACTCTTCAAGTGCCTATTGGAGACTTAGTCAGCTCTTTCCTCAGCTAGAATTACTGAAACTATCTGAATTTAGTCCGTGAGTAGGTTGAAACAGAACATTTACCATACGGGTTTATCACAAGTAGCCAAGGCGTTGCGATGACGACAAAATAACGGTCTTAGGGATAATTATAAGTACCTACGTGCCGCCCCAGAGAGGAAGCAATAACGTATTTATTGCCTGAAAAACACACTAGAATTAACTAATGACCTTCAAGCCGTTATGACTGAGAGTCTATCTGTCTCGAGTGACTTAGTTATGGCGTGATCAGGGGCAGGTAATCCATATTTCCTTGTAACTCGTAAGTTATTGTACATACTACCTATAACATTACTGTCAAAAGGTGGTTCACATCACAAGGCAACTCGGTCAGTCTATTGATTATATTTACATTACACTGTATTGCTTAATCATTTCCGGTGTGTCATGACATTTTTTAACGACTAACTAATCTTCATCATTAACATGCCTTCATCATTTACATGCCTTCATCACCAATATGTCTTCATCATATACATGCCTTCATCACCAATATGCCTTCATCACTAACATGCCTTCATCACCAATATGCCTTCATCACAAACATACCTTCATCACTAACATACCTTCATCACTAACATGCCTTCACCACTATCATGCCTTCATCACTAACATACCTTCATCACTAACATACCTTCATCACTAACATGTCTTCATCACTAACATACCTTCATCACTAACATACCTTCACCACTAACATACCTTCATCACTAACATGCCTTCATCACTAACATGCCTTCATCACTAACATACCTTCATCACTAACATGTCTTCATCACTAACATACCTTCATCACTAACATAGCTTCATCACTAACATGCCTTCCTTCACCACTAACATGCCTTCACCACTAACATGCCTTCACCACTACAATGCCTTCATCACTAACATGTCTTCATCACTAACATACCTTCATCACTAACATGCCTTCACCACTAAAATGCCTTCACCACTACAATGCCTTCATCACTAACATACCTTCATCACAAACATACCTTCATCCACTAATATGCCTTCATCACTAACATGCCTTCATCACTAACATACCTTCATCACTAACATGCCTTCATCACTAACATACCTTCATCACTAACATACCTTCACCACTAACATGCCTTCATCACTAACATACCTTCATCACTAACATACCTTCATCACTAACATGTCTTCATCACTAACATACCTTCATCACTAACATACCTTCACCACTAACATGCCTTCACCACTAACATACCTTCATCACTAACATACCTTCATCACTAACATACCTTCATCACTAACATGCCTTCACCACTATCATGCCTTCATCACTAACATACCTTCACCACTATAATGCCTTCATCACTAACATGCCTTCATCACTAACATGCCTTCACCACTACAATGCCTTCATCACTAACATACCTTCATCACAAACATACCTTCATCACTAACATGTCTTTATATCACTAACATACCTTCATCACTAACATGCCTTCACCACTAACATGCCTTCATCACTAACATGCCTTCACCACTACAATGCCTTCATCACTAACATATCTTCATCACTAACATACCTTCATCACTAACATGCCTTCACCACTATAATGCCTTCACCACTAACATGCCTTCACCACTATAATGCCTTCACCGCTATAATGCCTTCATCACTCCACATGTCTTCATCACTAAAAATACCTTCACCACTATAATGCCTTCACCACTATAATGCCTTCATCGGGGCAGGGGTAGTCTAATGGTTAAAGCGGTATGATGACACACGGTGGTATGATGACACACGGCGGTATGATGACACACTGTGGTATGATGACACACTGGTATGATGACACACGGCGGTATGATGAGACATTGTGGTATGATGGCACACTGTGGTATGACACGTTGGTATGATGACTCACAGTGGTATGATGACGCATTATGGTATCATCACACATTGTGGTATGATGACACACGGCAGTATGATGACAGACTGTGGTATGATGACACACGGCGGTATGATCACCAATTGTGGTATGGTGACAAACGTGGTCTGATGACGCACTGTGGTATGATGACACATTGTGGTATGGTGACACACGGTGGTATGATGACGCACGATGGTATGATGACACTTTGTGGTATGATGACACTGTGGTATGATGACACACTGTGGTATGATTACACTTTGTAGTTTGATGACACTCGGCGGTACGATGACACTGTGGTATAATGACACACGGCGGTATGATGACACATTGTGGTATGATGACACACTGTGGTCTGATGACACACGGCAGTATGATGACAGACTGTGGTATGATGACACACGGCGGTATGATCACACATTGTGGTATGGTGACAAACGTGGTCTGATGACGCACATTGTGGTATGGTGACACACGGTGGTATGATGACACACGATGGTATGATGACACTTTGTGGTATGATGACAACACTGTGGTTATGATGACACTGTGCAATGTATGATTACGCTTTGTAGTATGATGACACGGCGGTACGATGACACTGTGGTATGATGATTACACGGCGGTATGATGACACATTGTGGTATGATGACACACTGTGGTATGATGACACCCGGTGTGGTATGATGACATACGACGATATGACGACACACTGTGGTATGTTGACACACGGCGGTATGATGGCACACGGTGATATGATTACACACGGCGGTATGATGACACATTGTGGTATGATGACTCACTGTCGTATGATGGCACACGGCATGACACACGGCGGTATGATGACACACTGTGGTATGATGACACGGCACTATGATGACACTCAGTGTTCTGTTGACACACTGGTATGATGACACAGTGGTATGAATACCCACAATGGCGTTATGACACATGTCGGTATGTTGACACACTGAGGGTATGATGACACACGGTGGTATGATGACACACTGTGGTATGATGACCGCACTGAGATATGATGACACGGTGGTATGATGATGACACACGGTGATATGATGACACAGCGATATGATGACACTGTGGTATGATGAAACACTGTGGTATAATGACACACGGTGATATGATGACACGGCGATATGATAACACTGTGGTATGATGACACACTGTTGTATGATGACACACGGTAGTATGATGACACACGGTGGTATGATGACACGGTGGTATGGTGACACACAGCGGTATGATGACACACTGTGGTATGATGACACACAGTGGTATGATGACACACTGTTGTATGATGACACACAGTGGTATGATGACATTGTGGTATTGTGACAAACGGTGGTATGATGACACACTGGTATGATGACACACTGTTGTATGATGACACACGGTGGTATGATGACACGGTGGTATGATTACACACGGTGGTATGATGACACACTGGTATGATGACACGGTGGTATGATGACACACGGTGGTATGATGACACACTGTTGTATGATGACACACGGTGGTATGATGACACGGTGGTATGATGACACACGGTGGTATGATGACACGGTAGTATGATGACACACGGTGGTATGATGACACACTGGTATGATGACACGGTGGTATGATGACACACAGTGGTATGATGACATACTGTGGTATGATGACATTCGGTGGTATGATGACACACTGTGGTATGATGACACACTGTTGTATGATGACACACATTGGTATGATGACACATTGTGGGTATTGTGACAAACGGTGGTATGATGACACACTGGTATGATGACACTGCTGTATGATGACACACGGTGGTATGATAACACACTGTGGTATGATGACACACGGTGGTATGATGACACACTGGTATGATGACACGGTGGTATGATGACACTGTGGTATGATGACACACTGTTGTATGATGACACGGTAGTATGATGACACGGTGGCATGATGACACGGTGGTATGATGACACACGGTGGTATGATGACACACTGGTATGATGACACGGTGGTATGATGACACACTGGTATGATGACATATCGGTGGTATGATGACACACAGTGGTATGATGACACACTGTTGTATGATGACACACAATGGTATGATGACACATTGTGGTATTGTGACAAACGGTGGTATGATGACACACTGGTATGATGACACACACTGTTGTATGATGACACACGGTGGTATGATGACACACTGTGGTATGATGACACACGGTGGTATGATGACACACTGGTATGATGACACGGTGGTATGATGACACGCTGTGGTATGAATACCCACAATGGTGTTATGACACATGTTGGTATGTTGACACACTGTTGTATGATGACACACTGAGGTATGATAACACACTGTGGTATGATAACACACTGTGGTATGATGACACACAGTGGTATGATGACATTCGGTGGTATGATGACACACTGTGGTATGGTGACACGGAGATGACACGATACGGAATAATATCTTGTGTTTAGTATATGCATGTTTTCATGCAATCTGTACGTACAAAGTATAGATATTGTGTGTATATAATTTTATATTTATTACCTGCGAGGGCGAAAATATCGGGGTTCATATTTTTCATACGATGGCCTAGGGCAAAATATATTTTGTCATGGTGACGTGACGTCATGAACAATGCTATGAACAATGCTATGACGTCACGTTTCTTCTGTGACGTTCGGTACTTCATACGGCGACTGCGGGTAGCCAGCCTGTGTTTGAAAGTAGATTTGGGTTTATTTTCCTCAATTTGATGACTTCGGTAATAAATAGAATATTATATTCGTTCCCATATCATACTCGTGCCTAAATATCGGTATACTCCTCGCTCTTGCTCGGGAAATACCAACATTTAGGCACTCGTGTCGTAAACATAGTATGACATGGGCACTCATATAATATCCTCTATATAGTTTTGGACAGACAGCATTGTTGCAGTACATCTGGAGTCCGATACAGCCCGACTGCATTACTCTGATATACAGGTACACGCTTCACTTTCACTGCGAGTGACAAGTTTTAAACACGGAGACTCGCAGGCTATCTCCAGATACAGAAGACACTCAAAAACAAGCCCACCAGTCAAGATTTCTTTTCAAAAATAAATTAGAACTTCTGAAGGGTCCTTTATATCAATTCTTCTTTTTTTTGTGTTCTTTCTCAAGTGCATTTAGCTTGCGGTTATGTCTATTTGTCTTTTATATTAGAATGCTATTGAGCCCAACCATTCCCTAAAATAGAATCCGGATAATGAATTTTAGTCTAACCAGTAGACGAGACCCTTATCTTCATCCGGGTTCTATACAGTTCCTGTCGCGTCTGTGACGTCAGACGGGGTTTCTTGCTCGCCTTTGTTCATTGTTGGTCAATAAAAAAAACTTTTTAATTGTTATAAACATCCAATGTCTGTCATATTAAATGCGACCTATCATATCAAATGTTGATCGAGAAAATAATCCCCTATTCTGTGAGGGAAGTAGGTCAAGTCCGCAGACACCACGGCACCGTTGTCCACGTCACGTGACACTATATTACGACATCCTTGTTTCATAATTAATGCTGCACAGTGCTGGGTTCTTTATTTGCTCATGTGACAATAGCGTCCTTTACAAACGTGCAGATGTGTTTGGGCAGATAGCCGACACTTATTGTTATCAGGCGGTGACGGGATAATTATTTAGTGTAACCCGAACTCCGGGCAATTGAACAGTCTAGTTTCAAGAAGAGATAGATGAGAAAAATCATAAATGTGTCTGTTTGTGTCTGCTTATTTAAGTGTCTGTGTCTGCATGTTCGAGAGTGCGTGCGTGCGTGTGTGTGTGTTTGGGCGCGTGTTTGTGCGTACCAATGTTGGCGCAAATGTATGTGTGTATGAATTTGCGTTTGTGTGTGTAAATGTTTGTGTGGGCGTAAAGAGAGAAAGAGAGAGAGAGAGAGAGAGAGAGAGAGAGAGAGAGAGAGAGAGAGAGAGAGAGAGAGAGAGAGAGAGAGAGAGAGAGAGAGAGAGAGAGAGAGAGAGAGAGAGAGAGAGAGAGAGAGAGAGAGAGAGAGAGAGAGAGAGAGAGAGAGCAAACAATCCAATGATCATTAGCATGAACATCGATCAACGCAACTGGGATACGATGTCATGTGATCGTAGAATCCAGTATGCGTATAGCACCCATCCGGATAATCAAACAAGGTCATCGACGTGACGTCTCAATAGGCTAACTTGGGTTCAGTGATTGAATGTTGTTTTACGCACCGAACACTCATAATCCTGGACACTGTTCCTCAAAGCGATCGTAGCGCTTCAACCGTCGTAAGTCTATGTTAAGGTATGGGAGTTACGATCACCTTAACGCTATGATCGCTTTGAGGAACGGTGCCCAGCACTGCCATGGTGGCCGTATCTACAATCAAATGTGGACCAGACAAACCAGTGGTTGATATAATGAACGCCGCCGAGATAAGCTAGCTGTAGCAGGTCACAGAACATTACTTCCTTATCCTCAGAAATCGGTTCTTGCAGTGAGTGAGGGAATAGTGTTTAACGGCGCATACAGCACTATCATGATGACCACAGTGGCCAAAGACCAACGCCTCACGTCTCAAGACACGTTGTCAGCCGTGCCACGTGACCAGCGGTCAAGTTGTCTGTTAGCCCCCAGCAACTGAGTAATAGGGGCCAATCTTATCCGGGTCCCATCTTATCCGGGGCCCTAACGGCTGGGGTATCACAACAAAGGACTTGTACTGGTGGACTTTCCCACCCGGAAGTCCCCCCGGGCGTCTGCCACGCAGATCACACAGGGCGCCCTTGTTATGACACAAGGAAGAATAAAATTAAAAGTTTCCTCCAATTATCTCTGGGTTCCTGTTGTGAGGACTTATGTCTGGGAGTTATTGTCAAGTGGGTATTCAGGAATTGGTACGTAATAAAACATGCATTTCCGTTACAAAGTCCGACCCTAACCCGATAATTATCAGTGTATAAGCCCATTTCTAACCCGATAATTATCAGTGTATAAGCCATTTCTAACCCGATAATTATCAGTGCATAAGCCCATTTCTAACCCGATAATTATCAGTGTATAAGCCCATTTCTAACCCGATAATTATCAGTGTATAAGCCCATTTCTAACCCGATAATTATCGGTGTATAAGCCCATTTCTAACCCGATAATTATCAGTGTATAAGCCCATTTCTAACCAGATAATTATCAGTGTATAAGCCCATTTCTAACCAGATAATTATCTGTGTATAAGCTCATTTCTAACCAGATAATTATCAGTGTATAAGCCCATTTCTAACCAGATAATTATCAGTGTATAAGCCCATTTCTAACCCGATAATTATCAGTGTATAAACCATTTCTAACCAGATAATTATCTGTGTATAAAGCTCATTTCTAACCCGATAATTATCAGTGTATAAGCCCATTTCTAACCCGATAATTATCAGTGTATAAGCCCATTTCTAACCAGATAATTATCAGTGTATATTCTCTATTCTAATCTCGGATCTGTACAAGCCATGTAACTATGTACATTTTGATATGGTTTTGGTTTGGTTTGTTGTTTTACGCCGCACTCAGCAATATTCCAGCTCTATGACGGCAGTGTGTAAATAATCGAGTCTGGACCGCACAATCCAGTGATCAACAGCATGAGCATCGATCTATGCAATTGGGATACAATGACATGTGTCAACCAAGTCAGTGAACCTGAGCACCCGATCCCGTTAGTCGACTCTTACGACAAGCATGTGTTGCCGAAGACCAATTCTAACCTTGGCAATCCATATATTGTAAAAAACCTAGCTATTTATATACACAATGCAATGAAACTTAGAGATTCACTTCTATGCCCATTATATCATATTTCCTTTTGTATACTTTGTAAATTAACTTTTTGTCTTCTGAACTATATATGCACATATGTACCGCTCTGAAATCCTGAAGTGTAGCCTGGGCCTATGGCCTCCACTACAAAGAAAAATAGAGATTGATTGACAAGCATGTGTTGCTGAAGACCAATTCTAACCCTGATATTCACGGGTCTTTTGATATGGAGTTTTAATTGACTAACGCGAGACTATATAATTTATTTGTGGAATGGTTTTTAGTGAGTTTCTTGATATAACAAAGTTATTTTAGCAGTTGGGTAGGTGAATGGTTAAAGCATTCGGTTGTTGAGCTGAAGTCTCGGGTTCGAATATTGCTGGAACTTGCCCCGACCAACGTACTCACTTGATATCACCAAGCTTGTTACAATGCATTTCAGGCTTGACAAGCAGTTATCAATTATTGAAAAACATTAAAAGCAATACCAATATCCACCAGTGCCTTTCGTGGTTGTCTCATACATGAATCTAACTCTGAAAGACTATAATACATTTATTTGACTTTTATTCCTTCCTATGTCACTACCAACACCTTGATCCACATCGGTTTATTGCATCTAAGTACCTGAATCATCCCTGAGTGACAGAAACAACGTCATTTACATACAAACTGGTCGTGGTAACAAACCTCCAACCCATCTTCGATATATAAAATCAGTCCTCAGAGCTTTAAAAGTTTATAACAAATTATTGATGATGAATTACACTTTTCAAATTATGTCCATTCAATGAAGATTTAAAACACGCATTTTTTTAATATTGTGTTTGTATTCAAACCCAACCTTTACAAATCAGCGCTACGACATTCATAAGCCTATCAAAACTATAGAGTTACGACAAGTCGTATCGTTACGAACTCTTTGTGGATCGGGACCCTGGGCCTAGATTTTCCGAAGCTCTCGTAATCGTAATCGTAAAGTTAATGTATGGCACTTACGACTATCTTAGTGCTGAGAGAGCTTCGAAAATCTAGGCCCAGGCATTTATGTAACTGAAACATTGTTGAAAGTGGTCAGTAGAAACTCCTTCACTTTTAACTGTACGTCCTTTGGAATGAATATGTTTGCAACCGTATATCCTGTTTGACATAGATGTTTAGCATACTTCAGGTTATTATTTCTGGGTTTAAACTTCATAGTTGATTGTGGATTCCTTGTTAAGTGAAGTCTGGTATGATTTACTTCCTGTCATATTACATTCCTTGAATGGAAACAAAAAGTGCCTTGAAAATCCTTGAAAACGCCTTGAATTTGTTGAGGGCTATCAGGCGCGTAGCAAGCCACTTTTCTGTAAGCCTGATAGGTTGCAAAGCTTTATATTCAGATAGTATTTGAAGTATTTTGGCAAGAATAAGATATTTAATTTTGTTTAGCAAAATCATGTGCAAGCCTGGGCTTTTCTTAATAGTGGTAGCTACGCCCTGGCTATTTTTCAGTATATAGGTCAGACAAAGTACATGTCTTACAGGCTTGCACACTGTTTAAAATGTTTGAACAAACGCAATTCTATTATGAACATTTTATAATTGTAAAATCACCGTGTATAATATGTACAGTATCCTCTTTATAGTTCATGCATCTGTATTTGATGTCTTAGTGTGTCCTAATAGCCTCATGGCAGGACGTTACTTGTAAATTATCTACCGAATATAACACGTTATACCTGGGATTACACTTTCTTCGTAAAAGTACCGTTTCTAGTACTTTTGTTGGGTTGAGTCCTATCCGGGATTCGAACCCACATTCTCAAGTCAGACACCTAATCGCCAGCACACCAAGTCAGCATCTAGCCGACTCCAGTTTTTAAGCTGCGTTGGCTGAGTGGGTTAGATGGCTGACTTTGTGTCAGGGGACTCAACCGTACAAACGTACTAGAATCTGTACTTTACTGAGAAGGAGTCATCAGGAGTAATTGACAAGAAAGAAACATTTCCTTTTAAATTGAGAAAGTGAGGTGAGAGATTCAAAACATGAGGGAAGTCTAGACATGCTATTTTTAGGGCTTTAGAATTGCAGAAAGGGCAAGGCAGAAGGGAAAATAATGCGGTTCAAGAGACTGTAGAGACAGACTAAAGTGACCTATGTACAGACAAGCATTACCGGAACAAAGTTAACTCACTTTTAAATATATGCTTTTATGTTCCAGGTATACTCTTAAAAGTAGGGGAACTTGAACTTTCAATTTGGATAGGAAGTATAAGCGTTTTTAAACTTTTCAAAGACAGACATCTTATGAACGCACCACCATTTCTCTTTATCACCACCCCTAAACACAACGTGCATGGGATGCACGTGCACAATGCAGGAGCCCCATACACGTGCATGGGGTGCCATTCTTGATTTTCACGAAGTTTTCAAGAAGGTCGATCAATCACAATTCATCATTGTTGACAATCATCTTGCATCACGCAGTTGTTAGTGTTTGTCTGTAGCCGTATTTTTTCTTTGAAAATGAAAATCACGCACATGTAAATTTTCACGTCATACACCAATCATCTTTCAAAGGTGATTACTGTACAAACATCTATGGTCATGAGGAATGCGTAAGTGGTGATGCACTCTTAAAATATTCATTATAATCATATCAATATTGATTTAGTCCGATAAATCTTAAAATGCTTTTATTAGTAAACTGAAAGCTTCGAAGCTCCCCTACTTTTTAAAGAGTATATTTACTATGACAAAACGTCGAGCGAATATACGCTCAACATATCGGTACATTCGAGGGGCAAAGGATTCCTCCTTGAATATTTACTATTCGATAAAACACAGCATCAATCGTGGTTTCATCATCATTCACGACAAATGCCGCTACAAAGGGCGAAAAATGAACCGTCAAGGTCAAATGACAAAATTGCTTTTAATCAAGAATCATTTAACAAACATTGGATAAAAATCCTGTCTGGGTGGTGCATCATTGTGATTCGGTTACACTCTGTAAAATATGATTTTCAAGCACGCAAAAGGAATGACGCGTTCACTGTATTTATTGTATGACAACTCTCCTCACAACTGATATCTGAACGTGAAGATACCCACACCTTAACGTCTACCTAATTGTCAGCTTTACGACATACTTCTGACAGTGCGTGTACAGTTGGTCGGTGTACGGAGCGAGGTAGGCAAACTGGAGTCCCACCTCGCATACCGCCGTCAGATTGGCGTCGGAGTTGAGTTGTGCTGATGGGGAGAGTGCCGTTGTGGCAGCCATTCGCCCAGCCTCCACAAATATATAGTGTGGGAAACAGAGAAGTATAATCGTATATTGTATCGTAAAACGAAGGAGACCGAACTGGTGCTATTAGACTGCGACGATAGACGTAAAGCCTCACGTTGCGACGCTTCCACTTACTGATAAACCTGAGGAAATCTGCTTCCCAAGACCCACAACTTCTAATCTCATCTGTTCCCCAGGGCCGATGCTTACCAATCAGGCATTCTATTTACCGTAATATAGGTCAGTAGTGAGTGAGTTTAATTTGACCCTGCTTTTAGCAATATTCCAGTAATATCACTGCGGTGGACACCAGAAATGAGTAGTACAATTTGTACTTTACTAAGAAAGTGTAATCCCAAACATAACATATGTTACCAGAAATGAGCTTCACAAATTGTACCCATGTGTGGAATCGAACCCGGTTCTTCGGCGTGACGAGCGAACGCTTTAACCACTAGGATACCTCATCGCCCCATATAGATCAGTAAGATAGCCCTACCTTTATTCGTTAATAAGGTCTAAACTCTGTAAATTTGCCTGTACAACGACCATTCCTGAAGATGGTACTGTATCCACAAACTGAAACAAATGTTCATACATGAAAAATGCGTATTCATTTTTCAAATCTAATATCACATTTTCTTGTAATCTGTGATTGAGACAAAGCTGTACCCAAATTATTAAGAATACAATTCGCACACAGTGAAAACACCTGACGCTTTCCAGGTAAAAATCTCATTTAAGAAAGTCTTTCCAACCAATCAGTTTACACCATAGATCTGGTTTCGGCAAGTGCATTGTATTCCTATTTGGCAAGTTGTAATAAGATATTTCCTTTAATCGTTTCGCGTCGTTTCTCTAAATATATGGGTATTTTAGGTACATGTTATCAAGATGACCGACTGTGAGACGTATCATATCACAACCACATATCTCGGCGCTGTATCACTCAGTCTCGCCGGACACCGCGCCGCCATTTTAGTATTACTGTGCAAGCATAAACCACTTCAAACATGAGGTAATGCAGGAAGGTTTTGCATTTTTTTCTGTACAGATTCTTTAAACGCGGGTTTATTTTATTATCATTTGAGTGAGCATGATTTTTTAGGCAGCTTTAGCAATATACCAGTAATCACGGCGGGGAGACAAGTCTGTCTCACATTTCCTAAACCACATTATTTTCCCTACTGCCAAGCCTTCCTGCAATGCTAAAGCCCTAAATGAAGCAAGTCTAGACTTCCTCAGGTCCTGAATTTCCCCAAACTCACTGGGGCCTTTTCTATGTAATGGGTTTATTTGTTACTATCCAGATCTATTCAGAGACAAAGCACTAGTCTCCGGGAGACCAGAAACTGGCTTCACGCACTGTAGCTGTGTGGAGAATGATGTATTATGCAATGACGTCATGTGGTAACGTCGTCATAAACTAATACGTAATCATTCAATGACGTCATAAACGGCATTATTTTTTGCATCAATGCACTCTCCTACCCAGAGTTCAGTGCGACCATGCAAAGTCATGACTGCGCCGGAGTATGGCGTCAATGTTCATTCTCTATAGTCAGGGTTAATTCCTTACGTAGGTACGATATGTAAACAGTGTGCGAAACAGCCGCTGGTCCGCTAGCCGTGCCTAATAAAAGTCCAGTCGGGCCAGTAAATCTCCACAGTTACTGGCCCGACTGCCTGAAAATGAAGTTTCTTGGGGTCATTTTGTAAATATAACACTCTCTCCGACTTGTTAAGTTATGATACACTGTGAAATCATGCAAGATTATGGCCTGATAAACGTGTTAGCAGCTTAATGATGAAACCTGTGTCATGCCGACAATATCTTATTCTCATCTAGTTTTGTATTCTTTTGTTTAGTTTCTACATTCAAATTTCGGGCTAGTGAATTATTTTGTGGGCTAGAAACTTTCAGCGTAGCTAGCCCGACTGGCTAGCAATACTAGTATTTGGAAACTATTTCGAACACTGTATGTGAACCCCATTTCTGGTGTCCCCTACATTTGCAGGAATATTGCTGAAAGCGGCGTAAAACCATACTCACTCAGCCAAAGAAGCCCCCATCGAGATCTACGTTCGTTACCCCACTGTTATCATCACTGCCGCTAGGCTGGTTCCCGGCTCCATTTGCGCGCGTAACCTTGCGATATGCGAGACGGGGCCCAGCTTACACTGCTGCTAGTGTGTCAGTGTACGTGACAACAGTGTTGACTTTCACACTGAAATGTAGTGGCGTGTTTATCAGAGTGTATCATGTGTGTGTGTCATTTTAGTGAATAGCTTATCACTCAAATTCACTTTTTCCAGAACACTTTAAGTTTGTTCTTTACGAAGATTGGTTCGAGGTTACATGCTCACGAAGCGTACTGACATTCTTCCTTTTATTTTCTATATTGCTTAACGTCACAGGAAAATACTAGTGTCTGTTCACCGAAACAATATGCCAGGGAAAAGTCATCTGCCACAGTCATCGCTTGTATTTTATACACTAGTCGGTTGCGTGTAATACACCTTGCATGGATTACAGACGCCTTTACAGTACTGTGGGTAGTTGTAACTGGTGACGGTATTAAACTGGGTTCTGTCTACATACACACTCTGTCGAATGAGAGTGGACCTCGTGTATATGTGCTCTGGCCTATATTAACATAAATCAAATAAAGACAAATGTGAACCTAAATATTATTCATATGGAATAAAGAAGTTATATGTTCTGTACACAATATCAAGATATATGACGAGTGCACTTAATTACGACTTAATTAGAATAAATATTTAAAATATGACGCATCATGTGAATGTGGCCATGGATGTGAGAATAATTTTCATTACTTCCTTGAATGTCCATTGTATACTACTCAAAGACATAAACTGTTACAATCTTTAGAAAGTATTGTTAAAATAAGAACACTTTTTGTTAATAATCGTATCTTACATGGCAATGCAGGTGTGTCATTTACTGCAAATCAGAATGTTTTCAAATATGTACATATCTATATCTCTCCCACAAAACGTTTTATAAAGTTAACTTCTGTTGTACATATGCTATTATTGGGAGGGGTCTTTTCTATCAATAAACACAATCAAACCCCTCATTGACAAACCTGTTTTTATATTCGATAGTAATTCAAAGTAAAATCAATTTTGAGAAGAGAAATCATTTATCATTTAATCACAACAAAGTTCTATTTACCCAAAATCAAACTTCTCAGTAGCGAACCTGTTTCAGGCTCACCCTGCTCTACTCACTGGACAGTGGACTGTTCCATTACACCCGTAGGTGTTACCCTAATTAACCTTCTAGTTCAGTGTCTGTCAATTGGGTGTCTGTCAAATGGGTGTCTGTCAAATGGGAGATAACCTCTCCAGTAGGTTACGCAGGCTAAGGTTATTGCGCGAACCTACTGTACGTAAAAACCAGTCTAGTGGCGAAGCGACAGCGGAACATGAAAGCGAAAACACAGAGCACCCCACAATCTAGACATGTTGGGTTTTCTGCAATATTAAGTGAGTGACTATACATTTTCGGCATTGGGTGTGTCTGGTGTCTGGTGTCTGGTGTCTGGCTTGTTTGTTTGTTTGTTTAAGCCATAAAATCCAGACACCATCTTCAGTCTGTAAGATGATAGGCGAATTGTTATAATATATTCGAGGGCGAAAGCTTTAGTGATGTAATTTTATACAAATGATGGCTGTTTTAACCCGATACGTAAGAGGTTTGCGTCACAATTATCCGCGGGACGTCATAATAGTAGTGTACGATAGAATGAGCTGTGACACCATAATAGTCCGAACGCTTTAACGTTATAATGGTTCAGGGCGAAAGTGTACTTTATTACACTATACATGGTGGTAGAGCGAACTGTATTTTTTCTAAAATGCCAAATTTAATACTTTCTAAGGATAATTACGATTAATTTAAGGCAGAAAACAAACGACTGTGTCGGTGACCTAAATTAAGAATCCTCACACAGGGCTAACTGGCGCGCTGTTCTATTGATGTGTCTGCCCCCTACGTTAAGACGAACGTTACCAGAAAAAACAAATGATAACAGTTTGATGACGGTTTACGTTCGGATACAATATCTTCTCTGAATTATTTTTATTACATCTGTCATTAGCGTAAACCATATGGGGCAATATGAACGTCGCATTTCTACTACCAACGTAAGTTTAGATCAGTACATCCAGATGAAGCTGAGTAGTCAAGCGACATTCCACGACTGCACTGTGGGAATGTAAACATTGCGAACGTTACCGTGTCGCTGAAAACTTGTGAGTCGAATTGACACATTTTTACCGTCGTAAAACATAAACGTAATGTTTCCACCAGTAATGTTAGCTGTGTGAAGCAACTGCAAACCAAGAAACG
The DNA here is from genome assembly GCF_003918875.1 of Haliotis rubra. Lineage (NCBI taxonomy): Eukaryota > Metazoa > Mollusca > Gastropoda > Lepetellida > Haliotidae > Haliotis > Haliotis rubra. Next base: position 30,866 of record NW_025765885.1, read on the forward strand.
GGATGCAACGGAGTAGTTTACTGTAGGAGGCCGTACGAGGCGATGATAACTAACATGCGTCGTGACGTCGCTTACATTGTGACGTAATGTAAAATGGTTCGATTACGAGGGGGCACACTAGATCGGCGCAGTGACGGGATAACGTCATTCAATTATTACGCCATCAAAAAACTATACCTTTATTTAGGAGATAAACATCATGTGTTGGCCAATTTCCGGGTGTTATTGAGTATTTGAAGCACGGGAATTCATTTGGAACCGACGGCGTCAGCCGGAGGTTTCAAATGAAATATTCCCGTGCTTCAAATACTCAATAACACCGGGAATTGGCCAACACATGATGTTTATCGACATTGTAAACACAAAAGTAAACCAAAAGGTCCACACACGTTTTTGTGTCTGCACTCATTGACATGGAGTACGGGTACAGCAGTGAAATGTCATCAGCCGGCCGTTTCGGCATTTGGCTGTCTCCCATGGTACCATCTGGAACTGCTCATTTGTGACGTCATTCCGACTTTACGTCACAATATGATTTGAATGACGTCATCACAGCTGACGACGTAACAATACAATGGTGTGAGCGATGTTTGTATGTATTAATACGCAGCGAATTTCCGTGAATCGAATACCATTTGATCCACTCTCCTACCCAGAGTTCCATGCGGCAAGCCAGCATAGTATCTCTGCCACAGGCCAGACAAATGTGACGATTCGTCACATCTTGCAATGTCCATTCAATATAATGTACAGATTTCTTTAACTCTTTTATTTTTGACGAGTCTACACATCTAACTAAACATCTTGAATAGAATGGTTTAGTTTCACTTAGAAAATATCCCAAAACATGTAACACTATTTCGATTTGCGTAGTGATCCTTTGTTTACATAGGTTGTACGGCTCCACGTGCTGTCATCGAAGCTGATGGAGAGCAAACGATGCAGCCAGTTTAATATCTAAATATGTACTGTCATAGACCTTACTGTCGCAGTTGTGGAAGAATATATATGTAACAATGTAAAACATTATGAAGAGAGCGCCGAAAATCTTTCGTGAGTCCAGTCTCTTCTTATTATGAATATGCGCGTTTGTCGGAATTACAAACAAGAGAAAAGTCCGGTCACGTGATATGCAAATTAGCCTGTGGCAGTGATGTTAAAGGGCAAGTGTATTAATGAAAAAATCATTTTGTTTCTTACATGAATCAAAATTCAGTTTTAGAATTATTACTTATTCATTTTGGATATATGCACTCATCTTTTCACATTAATAGTTTGAACCTGAAAATACGTGTGAAAATGGTGCGCCGTTATGAAGCATTCGATTTCAGAGCGAAACAGGCCTGAGTTACCCCCCTTAGATATGACGTAATTGGTGCCACTCTAACTGGTAGCTTGTCTTAATCTGACGTGAAAGACATCCAGTACCAGTTTACTGTCACAAACAACATGGCCTCGGATTCGTCGTCTGATTGCGAAGAATTTTCACTGAATCAAGAAAACGTCCAACCATATTCCTTTGAACCGACAAGGGCTAATTTCCCAGACTTCAAAGTAAAGACGAGATACGATCAAGTGCATGATGTGGAACCCAGTGAAGACCTTTTGTCTTCAAACATTGTGTCGTCAAGCGCAGAGTCCGATTCATCGAGACCATCGTGGTAAGATCATAATATTACTTCTATCTAAATAATGTACATTTCAAAATATAAACTTATTTGTAGTGATGCTTGCTATGCCTGATAACCAGCACTCTTCGTTTGTTTTTCGCCTGGTCCATCCTCGTCACAGTGTCAGTGTCATCAAATATGCTTGTCCAAACAATAATTGAAGATAACACTTACATCTAACTTCACAGGGAGTTTTCACTAGATTGTAGTATTATTGTCGTTTTCCTTGAGTAAAGTTCGCTTTATCTTCCCAAACACGTACGTAGTTCTGGGTTCGTTTCCCAACGCAGTCATTACCGTGGGCACGTAATACCGGAAATATGTTTACAACGTTGACAAATCAGACAAATAAATACTCTTGTATTATGTGAACACCATGTCTGATTATAAAGAATATGCATTGTATATGTTGCTTTGTGTTTGCAATGTGTTTTCATAATTTGGTGGTTACATTAATTTCTGTGAAATCGGGTGTGTGAAACCGCAGCACATCAATTTTCCGGTTTACCGTGTTTTCTAACCAAAACCAGGATCAAAGAACGACAGTGAACGAACTTTAGTTTACAGATAATGTATATTTTTTCCATATCTACTATCACTCGATTAAAAACAAGTTGCTACATCCAGTATACGTTATCGACCATTTATCTGAGTAACACGAAAATAGGGGACACTGCACTGACAGTGACATGTTTTGTTTGTAAACCGGTACATTCATTGATCAATGGTTATAAGTTTTTCTGACCTTTGACTGTTAATGAGAAAATTGTAGTAGCTCTTGGAAACTGTTGAAAAAGTTCTTCATTCAAATATGTTATGATATGATATGAAACACACACACACACACATACAATAAATATAAATGCAAATATGAATTTATACTGCAGGAAAAAAACGGCTTCTTCATGAGTATACAAGTCAATTGATTTTTCAAAGTAAAATTACTACTCATTCTGATAATGTTACAGGTGCACTTGTGGTCACTCGCGCTCACATGCAGTCTGAAGTAGAGGAGCTATGTTGTCAGGATGTTGCTCCAATCAGGGAAAAGCTTGATACATCAAATCACAACTGCATTACTTCTCACCCTGGCCTCCATGACGTATCACTGAGCAAGTATAGTATGGAGGCATACTACAATGAATTCATTGACAGCAGTGGCCCCATAGGTGATGATGAACCAATACACAAGTAATATACCGAAATATGCTTATAATTTCTAAAATTATTATTTGCATTACTAAAACAAGATACAGACCATGTATTTGTAGATGAATTTGAAAAGAACAATATTTTTCCATTTCCATAATATTGTATATCCAGAGAAATGATACAAGAAAAGTAGTAATTACCTCATAAGCCTTATACAGGTAAATCATGCTATGCTTTTGTTACTGGAGCCTTCATTTAACTGTTTTAGTGTATTAATAATTTGAACGCCCCATTTATTTCTCATAATAGGTTCTAACTCATGGGAAATGTGAATATCCTGAAGACAGATTACTGAGCAATTCCTTTCCGCCAGATGTTCATAATTTCTTTCCGTTTCTGTTTTTCGGCAATGCCCCTACAGTTAACAGAGGCTATTTTAATATTACTACTCATTAAAATCATGTAATTGGTACATAGTTAAAATGGATGTAAGTTGAGATGAGATGACCTGATATGCTGGATTTTGCAATATAAGAAAAAACAGGAAAGTAAACAAGTGTATAAAAGCAACAATTGCTACCGGATTGGTGTACCAAACCATCTGAGGATGTGTAGTACTGGATGAAAATATGCCCTACACAATAGACCTAGTTGGAAGATCAACCCTACACAATAATCACAGGCCCTCGTGTCTTTATGGAGGATTAAAGATGTTAAAAACATAAAACATTTGAGGTGACCCTGACTTGAAATGCTTCACAGTACAATATAATTTGACCTGTTGTTAATGTAATGAATGAAGTTATTGATGAACTTTATCCCTCTTGTCATCTACCATATTTTCTTCCTCCAAAGTGACACCACCCTCTCATCAGACATGACACTATCAAACAGACACATTCTTGAAATACACAAAAACCTCCCCACTAACTAGAACCATAAACCCCATACTCTTTATCCAAATGGATGTAGTATTTCTCGAAATTTAAAAAAGTTCAGCATGTTGAAATGGAGACAATGTATGTGTACTTAAAATCATATTCATATTTTTCAGAATCTATCGACATCTGGCCTACAGAAGATTTACATACTGGATTTGGCAGAAATTGGGAAAAAATCATCGCAAGGTGATTCCTTCTTGTGTTGTCCATGTTATACGTGCAACATTTCCATCAGATGTATATACTGGATTTCTTTATTCTCACTAGAATAAATATTGTTTTAATGGAAACGTGTTTTATGGTTTCTGACAACGATTTGTTTTTTCCCGTTTCTTTCCGTGAGTTTCAGTCATGCAGGGTGGCTGATGTTCATTTAGGGAGTTGTCAGCAAGGGGCACAACTTGGAAATTCTGTTCGAATGTCGGACACCTCCTGTAACAGCTCGCCAATATATTCTGAAAAGTAAATACCAAATATACATTACCGGCTACATGTCGTCATTGTCATAAAAGAAAAAGGTCCATCATTGCGCATTATGTCTGTGTATAATAGGAAAAGTTGAACAATGTCATGAAAGTTGCATATCACTAATATCATACCATATGTTGGATTTGTTTTGAGAGGTTTAGCAGTAGCCTCCCAGTTTCTGCTCTTAGGATATAGAGACACTCCATTTCTCTTCTCCTGTTTTGGTGTGTGCTTTCAGTCGTGTTCCATTCTCATTGAAGTGGAGGGCAGACATCAACAACCTGTTACAATATTATTATTGTTAAAACAGTAATTTCACCACTGACTGTTTTATATGATGGCATACACAAAAATATAACTGTAGTTAACAATAAAAGAAATTCAAAATTTTGATTGCAGGACCGAGACCATGGTATGCTCTATTATTGTCTCTGAGTGGGTTACTAAAATAAGTAAATCCTATCAAAAATGTGAGGCAAACTGGTTATGGCTAATTGTTATCCAGTGAAAAAACAATTGAACAGTTTTCTTTGATAGTAAGTTGGTACATACCTTGCCTTCATACCATTGTAATGATAATGGTAGAACTTTGGAGCGAAGTGACATATGACACTATGAAATCCTTCAAGGTATGATGTCTGCCCATGAGGTGACAGTTTGGCTACATCTTTCAGGAGATATCTGGACTTTAAGATGCTTTCTATCTCCTTGTGAGCTCGTGTTCCTGAAGAATAAATTCATGTTTTAATATATTTTTATAAAATGAATGCCATTTTGTCTTCATTATCAGTGATGAACATGTCTAATCACAGAGCCATATTTGATTTTGTGAGTGGTCAGTTGTACTCAGGGAGCTGACTGAGTGGGCGAGATCAAGAAAATGGAAAGATGGGTGTGGGTTTGTAACAAACCAATGATGATGCTTAGTGTGATAATCATTACAATTTTACAAAACTTCAAGTTTGAATGTCAGGGCTGCATATGAAAATGTAATATCATACATTATGAAGTTGCTTGGTTAATTTTACATACCAGCAGGAATCCAAATTCTATCTTGAATTTCTCCATGCATACAAGATGGAAAGGTTTCACTGTGACCACTATGTATGTTAGCTAAGTGGTTGCCAATCGACAACCACTTAGCCAGCACCTCCTCAGCATTGCCATGGCTGGTGGCAGCACACCAGTACATATGATTGGAAATGGAGTGTGCCCACAGGCTGATTATTTCCAGGCCTTTCTTCTTGCTTACTTTTGAAGTTTCTTGTAAATACCTGAAAACATCAAATGCGGCTGGTACAATGGATCATCACTTGTTAGAAAAAAGTTATTGAAGTAAACTTACCTCGGAGTGTGTTTGTTAAGGTTAAGGTGATTTAATATATTTGTCGAATAATATTTAATTTATATTCCACTTTCTGAAAAGCATTTTCATGCCATAACTGTGTCAATGACACTAAATATTAAGTCTAATCACGATATGATGGGTCTTAAAACTATTCACCTTTAGCAACATGCCATACATCAAACCAATGTTTAATGCCACCTTTCTCCCTCTTTATATAAGCTTTTACTTGAATGTGTCGGTCTGTTATTATGTCTGAAACATTTACTCTGGCATTCTCAAGATGTGCAAGGCCCCTTTCAATCCTTCAAGTTCCATGGCATTCGAATTGGCCACTTCATTTGACTGAAACAGAGCAATGTAAATTAAGTCATTAAGTCATCAGAAAGTATTACTGTACACAACTGAGCATGTTCACTCTTATGCTGTGCATGTCATTTTATGTTATGACAGGATTGTATTCTTACCTGCACCAACTGGATGTCCAAAACTTGATGTGTGTCCACATCGATCAATGTATAGCTTCCATACTTAGCTGTAATACATAAACACATACATACTATATACAATTGACACAACGTTTCTTTCAAGACATGCTCATGTTAAATATATCAAATACAGTGAAACATTTCTATTTCATAATGGTTTTCAGCCAATTCTTCTTACTATTCCCAGTTACACATGAAATGTATAAGCCAAATAACTTATTGAAGCCAAACTAGTGTGGACATACCTGTATGTCCAGGTGAGCAACACCTTGCATCCCCTGCCAGACGTACAGATTTCTCTTTCCTATCAGCTAATAGCTGAGTTTGGTGTTTTGACCACACCCCTTGAAATAGCTGGGACTATGTAGCTTCTCTGGAGTTTATGAAATGTTGACATGCTTATATTGTACATGTTCATAGTTGAATAGCTCCTTAGAGCCTTTGCTGGGCAAAGACTACTAAAAGAAACAGCACAAGCTATGGCTAAATTGCCAAGTGGCAATTGTTTGTGTATTGGCTGACTATTCCAGAAGTATGCATGCTCTTGGTGTCTGAGGCACTGTACCTGCACTGTCACCAGACTACCACAGATATGATAAATTTTGGCTCTGCATGAATAAAAGCAGAATTTGCAAAACATGAAAAGTGACAGCAAATTGGATTCAAACACCAGGAACTTTGTTTCTTCCATATGGTTGTTCAGGGACCTGAAATGTGAATTAACAACTGTCAAAATCACATAGAAAATTGTACATGTTACATCAGTGCGATCCACAATTATTACACGTTATATGGCAGATATGACATAAATTGGGAATTGGCACATTTAATACATACTCTGGCTGGGATTGAGATTCTTCGAACTTGATCTGACTTGAATGTGGATTGTAATCTTCATCAGTGTCATTTCCATCATCAGTTGTGTCAGGCATATTGTTCTTGCTGTCAGCATCACCTGGTGCCTGGGTAACAATGTGACCAATTTGCATAAATAGTATTAGGGCTGTAAGTGCATACACTAATGCTCAGTTACTACCAGATATTTACATCAAAATCAATTCTGTTACAATATCACTAAAACATAACATAATGTACATGTTTCAATACAGAACAATATTTACTGGATGTAGATTTTGAATGAGTAGTTATTGTAAACATGTTATTGTTACCTCATATTGTGTAGCACGGTCGCATGTATCTGGTGTACACTGGACAGCAATTGTGCACCAAGATGTGTTCATGCTCTTCTGGGTACCAGTCGACATCAAGGAGGGTGTCACACACTGACAGGACTTACTCCGACACTACACATTTGGAAGATACAAAACAAACATTCAAAAATTGTAAAAAAATATGCAAAATAATTTTCATTAATTAAAATTTGTCAGTAAGTGTTGTCTTATTACCCTAACTTTTCTGTATTTTTTAAAGCACGGTCTATAAGGAAAGTCAGATTTAAATATTGTATTAATTAACATGCGAAATAACATACAGGTAATTTGTTCTTTATTTTATATCTTTATTAATGTTCTTACCGAAATGAGTTGGTTTGTGTCTGTTCCCACGTCAACTGTCTCAGTAGTAGAAGATGTACGTGAGTGGATGTTGACAGCTTCGTTTTCCTCCACACACTGACTGCCCTCCGGCATCGAGGGGAACTGGTATTGGTAAACACTACCCCCAGTCGTGAATGAGAACGGCTACAAATTTCAAAAGAAAAGCATTCGATGACGTTATTCACCCCCAAAAAAATTCCACAAATGGTTCCGATTCAAAATCACAAAACCAAGCACAATACTTTAGCTCAACGATCAGCTGATCACCGAGGATCGATGTCATTGAAACCAGGAAGTGAACGAGACGCACATCTAATTAGCTACCGAAACTATGAATAAATACTTCTTTTATTTTATATATATAAACTACAGTCTTATAAACTAGGGTAGCATGTTTACATTATTTTGGTATTTACTTACTTACCAGAGTTCCCTCGACTTTACGTCGTTTGTTTACAAAACTGACCAGTCGGGCTCTTGATGAGAGTGCTGTCCCTTGACCTCATTACCATACAAGGATGGAACCGCATCGGGGCGTAGTTGTTTCCGATCAGCTGACTGACTGAGAGTCGTCGATCGCGACACACGACAGCAAATATCGAAGTGCGCGACACACACCCGCGATTCACTAGTCGGGCCATTCCAGTCACTATCCTTCTTTTACAGAATTTTATCCATTCTTGTCTTCTCCGTGGTGATTTGGGAAGCGGAAATAACTTACTTTGGTTTCATGTTTGTTTGCATTGTGGTTCATACAGCGAGGAACCGAACAGTGCACCATGTTCAATTCAATAGTATGCGCATCTGAGACGCTGGAATCAAACACTTGTGCTTGCACTACGTGAAGCGGTTCCATACAACCTGATGACGTCATTTGTTTATAAATGTGGCACCAATTACGTCATTTCCAAGGGACATAAGCCATGGTGTTTTTACTATTGAAATGGAACACTTGGTAAATGTGTAAAATAAAAATCGTTTTCCTACAAAAAATATATAGTTAATTTTATAATTTTACTGTTTTAGTCTTTAAAAGTACCAAGTAAATAATTTTCATATTAAAAAGAGCAAGAAAAATAGGTTCATTTTTCGTGTACACTTGCCCTTTGATGTGCCGACTTTTATTTTATTTTATTTTTATTTTTATTTTTTTTAGGCTATGTCATAATGACATCTCCAAAGCAGTTTAACGTGAAACTTTTACGAGTTTTTTGTTCTTGGTCAGGAAGGCTTGAATGATTTGTTGTCGGCCTTGTTCTATGAGCTTTTTTTTCTCGTCTTCGCTGAAGTGGGCGGTTTTCCGAGTCTTGGTTCGAATCTCTTCCTTCATGCGTTGGTACTTGACGAGTTCGGCTAAAATCAGTTAGAACTCATCTTTGGAGATTTTACTGTCATTGATCGCCTTCAGCTTGGCTTCCCCCAGCACTCGGATTTCGTCGTGTTTTAAGGCCTTCTGTTGCAACCGACGCGGCACAAGCTTAAGAGCTATTCCTTCCAGCCCCGATACCCTGGCGGCTGCTAATGGCGTATCAAGGACGGCGTGGTGCGGCCACGATGGTCGACAACAACCGATGCCGCACCCCTGATACCCATACCAGCGACCACGCAGGGCCGTGTCCACTCCTCGTCGATGGTATCGATGTCCCGATGGTACTTTTTATGCAATCCGAGTTGTGCGTTGCGTTCTCGTTCCAGTTGGTGTTTGATGTCGCTGATCTGTCGCTGATCTGTCGCAAACGAAATCCATCAACGGTTTCGAGTGTTTGAGCCACATCGTCCATGGCCGGATACAATCCCATCTCGAGTATAATGTAGGTTAAGAAATTAGCTTCAATTGGTCCTCCGTCAATCGTTGATGAATATACTTTAGGCTGATAAGGTACACATGATCGTACGCCTGGTAGAGTAAAATTTCTCCTATAATAATAACCTCGACTCCCTCAAGGCTTTTGGTGGAAGCTGTTCCTAGTTGTAAATAAATACGACTGGGTTGATATTTATGGCGATCGTGCCAGCGTATGTTTAACCCAGACAGAAGTCCCACCCCTTGTCCGGAGGCATTTCCAAGAACGACGTTGATAATAAGGGTAGAACCTGGTATCACAGTGATCCACGAGTCTGGGACTTCACTATATCGTTTTAAATAGAGCCATTTCGTTGTGTCTTCCGAGTGAGGGACTAGCATATAACCCGTTTGATCTGGTAATAGTGATGCGTACATTCCCTTTTTATGAAACGGAATAAAACTTCCCAGTAGAATCCCATTGTTTTTTAGTTCGAGGATATTACGATCCTGATCCATGACGAGATAGGGGTCAAAATGATCTTGATGATCCAGTTCAGTTCGACGATGACTTCGTCGTTGGTAATACACATTGTTTTTGTAATTGCAATACATGCATACATGCATTTCCGTGATCGGGTCGCCGTCGAATCCTCGACGTCGTATTCTCCAAGTTAATCGTGACTCCTTCGAGACTCGAGTAAGCGTTGATGTTTTATCCTATAAGCGATAATTTAAGTGCTACCGATCCCAAGCACATGAAGGAATGTGGTGGATGCGAAGGAGGGTTCCCACTTTCGAGCTCGATTTATCAATGCATTTGAAAAGTATCGGCTTTTGGTCATGAACGTGAAGACAGTCCACGCATGGTTTCACAACCTGATGCAGTTCTGGCAGAATCAATTCGATTTTGCCGTGTGATGCGTGACAACGGGGTGCGGCCTGACCATGAATGACACTCGTCGTGAACCGCTGAGTCAGTCCATGTTTTATTTTCACGTGTATTGCCAGATCAGACGCATCCTCAAAGAGATCAGCACACCAATGCCACAGGACAAGGCATGGGATGCATCGAACAATCCCTATGATCAGCAAGCTTACGAGCAGATTTGTGCTGATTTCGAAATCGGTCCGAACACGGATTGGCATATACTGGGTAAGAACCATGGGTTGGGCATTCCGTACAGTGGAGCGAAATCCGTGAAGAAGTCAGTGATGGTTTACTGAAAATTGGTTGGCTCTTACAGCACTTTGCTCTGTCATGTAATGAATGGTGAGATGATCGTATGGATTTTAAAGGCGGTGGTGTTTTCACTGTTCAAGAGGTGGAGCAGCCTCAATACACTGAAGACGATTGGAAAGAATATATGTTGGATACATCGAAGGGGTATACTCGTCCCTGTGTCGTCAGAGTGAACGATTCGATTCGAACGTACGTGTGGGCGCTTCTGCTCTGGCATTATGGGTAAAGGGACGGCTTACTACAGTGCCTGTCAAACGTCGAGGACGCCATCGCCAGACTGGTGGATTTACCGAGTGCCATCCGGCATTACCAGGACATGTTGGAATACGCCCGGTCGAAAGTCGACTATCTGTTCGTCTTGGGGTTGTACATGGCTTCGCGCGACATGCGACTGAGCATCCACAAACTGGTGGGCAACAACGAAATTGTCATCGCGACCGCCGATCAAAAGTTGGGCATCAATCCCGATGTCAACGTAAGTAGAGTCCCACCATCCACGCATACCGGCGAAACGGGCATCATGACGCCACCAACAGCACCAGAGCCCAGCGTTCAACCATCACCACCACGCGAGGAGGTCAGACATCAGCAACACACCTCTATCGCGTAAAAGCGGGGCTCGTGGTCGACGGGATCGCGGTCGGGGTGTGCCTCATTTGGTTAAGAGACGTACAGCAGGCCGGCCACACCGACAACGACTGCCCAAAGGTTCTGGTCGAGCCACTTGACCGTTTTCGACAACAAGCCCAGCAACCAGGACACGATGCTGCCCAAGATGCCGGGCAGGGCTTCCGCAGCTTTGCCAGCCAGTCTCACCAAGGCTTCCCGAGCAATTTCAAATGTTTTTTTACCCAGTCTCTGACGTCGCCACCTTTTTGGGTGGTGGTGCTGGGCTTGGTGGTGTGCTTCCACTGCCACCTGTCAGCGCTAGGACCAGGGTCGATGTGATGGAACCCAAAGCCGTTAGAACGCTGGCGATGGTAACCCCTTGTTCTCTGAATAACGTTTTAAGCCTTTCGGCTAGCTTGGTGTCCTCCATGAGGACTCGGTCGATGGTTACGCAAATGCGACTGATCTGGGTTTGAAGCGCTTCTCGGTTGTACCTTGCCACTTCTAATCCGGCCGATCGTTCCCGAAAGGGAAATTTGAACCCGGGCAATGGTTAGTCCATGTATGTGGCCAATATTTGTTTGATGTCGTTCGAGGCTTCTTGTGCGTGTTGCGGTACGTCTTGTAAATCGTTTTGATTGATAGCGTTTGCCGTGGCACTCAGCTCGGTCCACACCGTGTGTAAAGCCTGGGTGGTCTTCGGGGGGAAGTTGTTTTTGTGTCGTGCACCGCCGTACCCTCGGATGTTTAATCAATCTCAAACAAAGGGGGCACCGTGATGACCGGCCAGCGTGGACAAGGAGAGAGGTTTTCTCGTGTGTTTGTTCATGAGATCGACGTCAGGAACCTCTTTTAGCCGTAGTATCCCTCGATCATCGATTTCGAATTTAGAATAATCGCGATAAAGAGGGGTGAGGTTTTCCTGTCGCCTTATGGTGTCGTAATAATCGTCCACGGCCGTTGGTATTGCCTATGCTTTCACTCTGGAACGAGGTGTCTGCATAATCATCGAGCAACGGGGTTCTATCGTCCCCTAAATCATCCATAGGAATATCTTCAGCCATGGTTCTGTTATCTTAAAGATATAAATCATACTTTCAATATAAATGATGTCGTTAAAATATGGACGATCAGCATGTACAACTTCAGCTCCACAGTTGATGGTTATGCAACAGCCAGTTGACATAACTAATACTTTATGTTGCAAATTGATGCTGCATTCCTATCAATACTAATTGAAAACGTGAAGAACCAAGGAATTTGTCCGGCCTATTGTCCGTCGACTTGGTTGCACGTGGGGTACGGTTTCGAACAGGCCAAACTCGCTGCGAAGGCAAATAAACACAAGGCCGTTGACGTGGTGTTCGGGAACCGATTTTGCATCCCGCTAGACTTCGAGTTGCTGGAGGGGCAGATGCCATTTTACCAAGCCGTTCTGGGCGATAGGTTGGAATATGAACTGATGTTCAACGCTTATAGCCAGGTTATTTTTACGGAGAGCGACGAGGGAGGCAGCTACACCATCAACAATATTTTGTTGGAGTTCGACATGGTCACAAATCCGGACTTGGCTCGACAAATTCGCAACTAGTATTCAGGAACGCTAGCCATCCTGTACGATTGCATACTATGACATCGGAAGATTGTCACAAACAAGAGCGACTCGGTGTGGAATATCAATCTGAACGTGCCCGCGTGATCGATGAAGGGCATTTTGAACCTGCCGGTGGAAGAATTTCCGCCGTTTGAGATCCAAAAAGTACTGGCGATCAAGCGCTCACCGGAAATCAATGCGATTGTGAAGGAACTCGGTCTCACTTACGTCACGCTAAGGCAATACCTAACGACCGAGTGCGCGCTGTGGTAGGACATGTGATCCACGGATGGCGATCGGTTGCACAGGAGCGGACGTTGCATCGACAACGGCAGTGAGGGGATCACCATCCAAATCACCAAAAAAGCTCAAACCGAGGGGAAATTAAACCTATATTTGTACGTCGTTATGGATGCACAGCTTGATATAGACAGTATACAAATTCGTCTTTTTTCAGTCCCTGCACCAAGTGCAGTTGAGTGTTTATACCAGACTGCACCAAAGTGACTCAGACTGCACCCTCAGTGGTCACGTTAATGTGTTCCATTTTATGAGTTTGTATAATTAAAAATAACTATTAAATACACTTGTTTAGTTTTTATTCATGTGAAAGAAAGCTGAACAACTAAGCATGAAAAGGAGAAAATGTTTTGATGCACTAATATCATAGTCTATTAAGTACATCATGGTATCATTGTTAAGTCTTGAAACTCTTAGTATGGTAAGTCACATTATTGCTACATACTAGCATTAGTAGATTTACTCACTCAGTCATCCAAGTCATCATCACTATCATCACTTGACCATGCTGCAGAGTCACTGTCACTAGGTAGGGGTTTTCTCTTCCCATACGGCTGGCTTGGGAACCTTTTACTTTTACTTAACCAAAGACTTACTGGTCCATCAGCATTAAAGTCTTTCAGAGCTGGACCATTTAGCTTGAGTGACATCAAGTCTGTCAGACTGTCTGGCGTTAGTTTAGATCTCCAGTCTGTTTTCTGCGCTTCATAAGTGAGAATCCCCTCTCACAGATGGCACTATTGACTGGGAGGGAAATGATGATCCTCACAAGTGCCACAAGATCACCATCTTCATGCAACAGGGCCATCTTTTGCCATACAGCAAGGAACGATAACGTTGCCTCAACACTTTTCATCTTCAGAATTTTCTTTTTAGCACCAGTCCACTGTAGAAGAACATTTTCCAAAGAATATCCCTTTCTTGTCAGGGGGGCTTGAAAATGTGTGAATATTTCTGTTACTTCACTGTCACCATATGTCCTGAGAACATCTGGGTCACTTGGCCATTCATCTGGATTCAGTGCAGATGATCCTGCTGAGACAGCATCTTTAATGTCAAAACGCTTGGCAAGGTTTTCTTGCATATTTGCCACAACTTTCTCACCATCAGAAACAGCGTTAGCAATTTCTGTTTCAGGTTTTTCCTTAATCTTCGATCGGCATGGTGCCCTTTCAGGTATGCTGAGGGAGTGCCCATTGAATTGGTACAGCTTCTTGGTATCACTGGGTACCTCTGTCACATGAATACCCTGCATCATGGTATCTTTCAGGTGATCCCCAGACATCATCTCCATTTCCGCACGTTGTTTCAATGGCTTCATGGACAGTGTGTAGGCCTGACTTGTCTGACTGAAAGACTTTACTTAGTTTTGAGAGCATGTTTAGGAATACCAAGTAAAAGTTCAAAAGCATAATGAATTTGATAGACTGTATCACTTTCAAAATGGCTCTGGCTTTTTCCTGATTGTGAGCATTGCCAACCCTTGCCTCATTTTCCAAGTGTGTCACGATTGCATCGTACTTTTGGTGAACAGCTTTGATAGCCCTTGCATGATGTGGCACCCATCGACAACCAGAAACACGAACTGGACGCAACAGACTACAGTTCAAAGCCTCCGCAGCAGCCTTCAGCCCCTCCCATCTATTGGCTGAATATTTGTAGAAACTGTGCACATTGTACAGAACTTCATCTATCACTGACATGTAGGAGATTGACTTCGCTGAATCCTTTACTGAAAGTTCTAATCTATGAGAACAACAGTGTATTGCAACTAGATGTGGTACAAAAGTTTTTATACGTGTTGCGACTCCACTTTTGCAACCCATCATTGTAGAAGCACCATCAAAGCACACACCCACTAAGCTGTATCTCCATTCATCACAGTCAAACTCCAACTTGGTCATGCATCATTTCCACAATTGCATCTTTGATATGACTGGCATCAGCCTTTGTAACTTTAGACAAACACACAAATACTGACTTCGGCAAACCATCATGAACATATCTGATGAACATTATATCCTGCTCAGTTGTACTACAGTCTGTACTGCCGTCGCACAACACCAAAAAAACTCTGCTTTTTTCAGTTCAGAAACAATTTCACTCATTGTCCATTCATTAATAAACTTGATGAACTCCCTGGCCTGTTTATCTGATGCATAGTTCATGCCCACACTGTCAACTCCTGCAATTGACAACAATTCCAATACCTTTGGAAAGTCACTGTATGTTTTTTTCATATAATGCTAACCAATATGCAGTTGTGAATTAAACCTTCAACATATCAGTTTGATGTTCATGCATTTTCGAAATTGATTGTTCAAGTGGCAACTTGGCTCTAGTAGATGACGTTTTAGCACAAAGTTCAGCAAGTTCACTGCATTCAGATCGTTTGTGAATTTCACTCTTTTCGTGAATTTTTATTTCTTGTAATCTATAAGATTTTGTTCCTGCACGAAACGCATTCGATTTCCCACTTTTGTCGAATTTCCGACACACTGAGCAGAACATTACATTCTCATTGTCATCATGTTTTAACCAGTCCTGCTCTGTTTTCCATTCATTTGAAAGCGAATAAGTTTTAGATTTCTTTACCTTTGGTTCTGTGTCAAGTTTTTAAGTAACTTCGTGCGTTTCTCGGCAATCTCGCTACTTGTGCTTGGTTTCGGTTTCACTTCTATGTCATCAAGTCCACCTGAAGCAGGTTTCGCACTTCTATCACTTGCTTGATCAACATCACTTTCTTTTCTGTCTGAAAGTGTCTTTTTAGCGAAGAAATTGAAGATTTTTATTGCACCGCCGGTCCAGACATTTTCGCTGTTGAACACACGTGTGACAGCTGACATGAAGCTGTCCGGAAGACTTCGTTACTAAGCGATAACATTTTTTTCCGAAGTTAAAAACGAGTGCAAACGAGTCCTCACGGAAATATCCGAGGACAATAAAGTTACGACCTTTGAATCTTTTCATTGGCTGTTAGCAACAATGACGTAGGAAAAACTCTAGAAAGCGTTTGTGATTGGTTCACTGTCATGATGAATATGCAAATGAAGCCCCTATTTAGGTCAAGTCTATTTTTGTCAACGCGGAAGTAAACCACTGTTTACGTATCGCTAAGGTTTCAAACGTTTTAGTATTCGATTTTTAAAATTATTCTTCGAATGTAATACGATTTTTTTCAAGCTGCGCCTGGTGCAGTCCGGTAAGAGATATAGCCTGCACAAGACAATTTTCACCTGCACTGGTGCAGAATTTATATAGCGATTTCGAACCCTGATAGACAATGGAAGATTTGAGCAAGCCCTGTTTTGATCTGCCTCTAGAGCCACACTGCGCCATCATATGCGGTCAGATGGGATGTGGGAAGACCGTTCTTGTATTGGACCTGCTGGAAGGGTACTATCGGGAGGTGTTCGATCATATCGTGAGTCTTTGCCCTACAATACTCGTCAATAAAACGTACGCGGAGAGTGTGGGTGATGAACGATGCGCAGGTGTATAAAATTGACCAAAGAGAACGTTTACAGGACTGGTTGCGAGCCTTTCACGAGACGTTCGAGGGAGAATCAACGCTGTTTATCCTAGACGATTGCCGAGCGAATAAAGAGATCACCAAAAAGAGAGACAAGCTATCGTATTTAGCGTTTTCGGGATGTCATATGAAACACAGCGTTTGGGTACCGACGCAAAAATTCAACTCGGTCCTGAAAGACCTGAGGGAACAGATGCGATGGGTCGCCCTGTTTCACTGCAAGGATAGGGATTGGTTGAGGAATGTTTAAGGGAAAACGATGTCATCCCCACCAAACCCGAGCGAGAACGCGTGAGAACCTTGTTAGCCCAAACGAAACACGCTAAACTCCTATTGAAAACTAACCAACCCGTGGCTTATACGGTGTGCTAGCTTAGCAATGCTTAGTGAATAGCTCAGCAATGCTTAGCAAACTTCTAGCAATGCTTAGCAATGTTTAGCAAATAGCTTAGCAATGCTTAGCAAATTAAATGTATAGCCTTTATATATATAAAAATCCATGATGACGTTTGAAATTGCCTTGTTGTTTTACCTGACATTCATCTCATCCTGTTTGGGTTATGCCAGATTTCATTATATTAGATTTAAAACCCGATTGATGTATTATAAGATGGATTTGGACCACATGCTTGAACAAATGATATCCGAGTAGGAGAAGGAGGGTGAAGATGTATCCTCCCGCGTCGGGGATAAAGCGTGAAAGACTCGTGGCCCTCCTCATGGGTGGGAAGGGGAAACAATACTTGGGTGAAAGCATCACCACCGATAAAATTTATAAAATGTCTGAGGGAGACATCGATAAACTGTACACGAGATATGAAGCCCGATTCGGCGCTGAAATGACGAAAACCATAGGGTCGATTCTAACGCAATTCTACACCATGATCGCTTCATCTCTGCTTCCCATTCCACCGGACAAAGATCCGTTTATCGGTCACACCTTGAACACGCTCAGTTGTGAGGTGTATCACCGATACGGTGTGTTTTTAGCTCCCATCACTGCGGCGATCATTACGACGAAGCACTGTCAATTTAAACATAAATGCCCGATTAATGATATACAAGATGATGGAGCTGACTTTGACACCTGTGGAGGAAGAAACTCCTCAGCAAGCGATTGATAGCGTCACGAAGAAACCCAACAATCCAAAAAGAGTAGCAGTCAGTAAAAAAGGTGCATAAACTAGGCATCAGAAATTGATTCTTACCCGACCATGGATTCCGTACCCCGTGGCAGTCACTGTTGTGGGTATCACTGCAGGTGTATGGCTGTATCAACAAAACAAAAAGACGACACCACCACCCATAACAAAACAATTAGAGGTAAACCCACACATTATGTTATAATCATGTCTACCGCCGACGGAAAAACATTCGTCAACGATTTGTATCACACCGGCGTGATCAGCGGTCTAGCCATCGGCTACGCTCGTTTGAGCAAAATGATCACCAAACAACCAGCACCCAAACTTGATTTCAACCTGCAAGACATGGGCATGCTCGTGTTCGAGATGCTCGTTAAGCAAGGCATCATTCCGGAAAACATATTGAAGTAAGAAAAGTATATATAAATACATGGCCACGATCGCGATGATGATCGGCGGGGCATTAGTGAATGCCCTGGCCTTTTCGGGGAGCAATTATCTCTTCTCCAAATTACGCACATCCAATGCCGCCAAGATTGAAGCGGAATGGAAACGACATGATTTGGTTGTGGAGCAACTGCAAGCTGGGCAAGCCGAGTACACGAAAAGACGCATGCAGAGAATCGATTTCATCAACGCCCAACTCCAACGCGAAAACCACGCCCTTCAAACGTTCAAGGACATCGACGACGCTATGCAACAATACTATCTGATCACCGGCAAACGATTGGAACCACACGGCGACGAACCCACCCTATCTCAGTATTACACCCCTTCCCCGGATCCAAAAGACCGAGAGCCGATTTTTGTGGCCTTAAGATTAGCCGCCACCTTATGGATCGCCAAACAATTAAACTAAAATATATCTAAGTGCATATATCGAAGATGTGACACGCTCCGTCTCATTGTCAATACATGCTTCTGGGAAAATCCGAGACTTGCGGCAAGAAATGCAGGACCAAAGAGTACTGCGGCATACACATGATTTCCATCGGAAAGTGTTTCGTGAATTACACATGCTCGGTATGTGGTATTGGAGTGAAATGCCATTATGGTTGATGTAAAGCCCATGGAGCAGACGTAGTTCGAAATCAACTTATTTAGGACAAGAAGAAAGATTATCTCAACAAACGTAACCAACTCCCCAGCTTAAACATTAAAAAAAACCATTTTATGAGCGCTTCAGTTCAAAAGAGAAGGCTGATGGAGTTATCTCCCTTTGAAAACAACCAATTAGACAGTTTGCTTTGCATGTGGATATAGCATTTCAATTAGACATTTGACTTTGCATGTGGATATAGCAAATCAATTAGACTTTTGACTTTGCATGCGGATATAGCAATCATGACTACCGTCAGTGAACTCAAAGCTCTCGCTGAAAGTCGTGGATTGGTGGGTTATTCTCGCATGAGGAAACCCCAACTGCTCACCTTGCTCGACATGAAACATGCCAAACCCCCAACTTTACGGGAGCTCAAACTCCGAGCTAAAGAACGTGGATTGAAGGGTTATTCTCGTATGAGGAAAGCCCAACTGCTCACCTTGCTGGAAGACACCGAGCCAGTCGAGTTGAGATTTGTGCCGACAGACCATGCTGTGGGGAAGTATCTGAGAGGCTGGAAAATGATCGTTCAGTCTAACATCGACGTCAACAGCATCAAACCCCTGATCGCCGACAAAGTCAAAGAAGAGTTAGATGATTGAAAACATATCAAATACCAGTTGACCATCCACATGTCGCTCAACAAACAGCAGACGGATGGCAGTACCTTGCTACAAAAATACAAGAATCGTTAGAACGATGGACACACAGGGGCTCCGGGTGGGTGGTGGGAAGTATGACCACCATCTATTTGGATATAGCGAACTACGTACCATTCAATGGTGGAACGTACCTAGACTTGCCACCTTACTACAGAAATAAAAAAGCCATTAATAACATTAAAAATAAAGACGATGCTTATGCAGTATATTCGGTTAGAGCTGGCTTATTTCCAATAGCTATTAATAAGAATAGACCTTCGTGATATCCCGAAGACGACAGGCTTAACTGGGATGGCTTAGTTAAACCCACACCCATTTCCTACTGGACCCGATTTGAAAAACTAAACCATTTAGCTATCAACGTCTTCGGCCACGAAGGCAATACGACCATCGTACACCGAATCAGTTCCACGCCCGATGATGTGTGCAGAATCAATGTAATTATGACCGAAAAGGAGTGTAAGTATCACTAAACACATTGAAAGTCTGAGCAGACTGTTGTACGATCAATCGACGCATAGAGAAAAGAAACATTTCTACGAACGATGTCTGCACGGCTTCACGCGGAGCCAACCTGCTGGAAGCACACCGGGAGGATTGCTGAGGCGGGAGAGATGGCGATCGAATCGACATGCCTCGAGAACATGAAAACATCTTAAAATTCATCAACCACAAACATCAAATGCCGGTGCCTTACGTCATTTACGCCGACTTCGAAGCGCTCATCAAACGGGTCAACCAGATTGCGCCATCCCCGGAAAAAAGTTTTACGTACAAAGCGCAAGAACACCAAGCCTGCGGGTCCGGGTACATGGTCGTTCGATGTGACGGTGAAACGGAGACTTCCGTGATCTAGCGAGGTCCCGATGCAGCCGAAACATTTCTCACGTTCTTACAACGCGAAGAGAAAAACATCAGGGAAGCTTTCGCGGACCCTGCCCCCATGGATATGACGCCTGAGGATAAACTCGCTCATGAAAAGGCTCAGCGTTGCCACGTGTGCGACCACCCCTGAACGGGGATGTCGTGAGAAATCATTGTCACATCACCGGCCGGTACCAAGGTGCCGCTCAGAACGCGTACAACTTAAAACTTAGAATCGATCCCCCAAAAATCAACATCCGCATGGTCTTCCACAATTTGAAAGGGTACGATGCTCACTTGATCATGCAGGCCATCTCAAACATCGATGGCGATATCAAGTGCATCCAGAACAACATGGAAAAATACATTTATCGATAGCACTCAGTTCCTCCTGTCGTCGCTCGACAGTTTGGTCAAGGCCAACGATACCTTCACCATCACCCATCGACACACTGATGAGGCAACTTGACCTCTGCTGCTCAAAAGGGTGTACCCGTGATGAGTACATGGACGATTGGTCTAAGTTCGGACGAGACCCGATTACCTCCCATCGACCGATTATACAGCAACTTAACCATATCTCCCATATCTCCGGGACGCGTGTGGAACAAACGACCATCGCTTTACCACGCGACCTGTATTTGGAACAAACTGGGCTGCGAATCTAGGCAACTACCAGACCCAACCTGTATTTGAAAACAGACATCCCAGGATGATTATGCTGCGCGTGTGGCAAACTGGCGTTGGCGTGTTCGTACATGGAAGATTGGTCTAAGTTCGACGAGACCCAATTATTTCCCATCGACCGATTTTACAGCAACTTAACCGAATCCCATATCTCCCAGGATGATTATGACCACGCTTTAAACGTGTGGAACAAACTGGGTTGCAAGAATCTAGATGACTACCACGACCTGTACTTGAAAACAGACATGCTGCTGCTTGCCGACGTGTTCAAGACGTTCAGAACGACGTGTTTGAAACAGTATCAAGTCGACCCTGCCTGGTACTACACCAGCCCCAGTCTCTCGTGGGATACGCTCTTGAAAAAAACCCAGAGTCAAACTGGAATTGCTCACTGATTACAACATGCATCTGTTCATCGAGAAAGGCATGCGCGTTGGGATTTCCATGGCCTCCAAACGGTACGCGAAAGCCAACAACAAATACATGGAAGGCTACGACTCGAGCAGCCCACCAATCACCTCCTCTTTCTCGACGCCAACAACCCTGTACGGCTGGGCCATGAGCCAGTCTCTACCTACGGGAGGGTTCGAGGGTTTCGACGATGAGATCGATATCATGAGCATCGCGCCGGATTCGAAAAAAGGCTACATCCACGAAGTGGATTTGGAGAATCCCGCAGAATTGCACACTGCTAACAACAGCTATCCGCTGGCTCCTGAACAGTTGACGGTGAACCGAGACTGGATGTCGACTAACAACACGCGTTGCTCGGATAATATAAGCTGGACAAAGTGGAAAAACTTGTTCCGAATTTGATGCACAAGACCATGTACTTGATGCACTGTCGGAATCTGCAGCTGTACTTGTCGCTGGGCATGAAGCTGACTAAAATACATCGGGTGCTCAAATTTGATCAAAGTCCCTGGATGGAACCTCGCTGAGAAAAAAGGCCACCAGCGACTTTGAGAATAACCTCTACAAACTGATGAACAATTCAGTGTTCGGTTAAACCATGGAAAACTTGAGGAAACGCGTCAACGTAAAACTCGTGCAATCTCATGAGGAACAAAAACTCGGGAAACTCACAGCCAGCCCGGCCTTCAATCTTAGCAAGCTATTCGATAATGACTTGGTTGCGCCACACATGAACAAAAGCCACATGAAGCTCAACCGACCCGTCTACGTGGGGATGAGCATTGTCGACTTGTCCAAACATCTCATGTACGATTTCTACTACAACGAGTTAAAAAATCAATATGGCGATCGACGTGAAGTGATGAAAACGGACACGGATTCACTGCTCATGGAAATTCGTACTGAGGACTTAAACGAGGACATGGCGAAACACAGCCACTTGTAAAATACCAGCAATTACCCCCCAAAAACGTCCTACACAGCACGACCAGTAAAAAGGTCCTCGGCAAGATGAAGGACGAATGCACAGGGACACCAATCGTTGAATACGTCGGATTGAGACCCAAGATGTATTCCATCCTGAAAACCGACAACGGCGAGATCCGAAAGGCGAAAAGGGTCAAGAAATACGTGGTGAAACAACTCATCAAACACACCCTCTTCAAACAGGCTCTCTTTGATAAACGCACGTTCAAACTCCCCATGAAGGCATTGAGAAGCGACAAACAAAATATCTATGGCATCACCCTCAACAAGACCTCCACTCTATGCGTCGAGACAGTTGAATGAACGATAGAGTGTATACATCATGGAGAAGGTTTACTACAGACCCACTACATAAAGTCGTCACTGAATATTATGGCTACATTTAAATCCAATCCAAACCCCGTTGCTAAGCTCGGCCGCCATCTTTGTTTGGCTTAGAAACCACAGTCCTGATCCGAGACCTTGAACCCTGACCGCTCATAGCATGAGCGGTCAAGCCTCGACACCAACCCAGCGCTGGCGTGACCTTTCGTGAACCCTGACCGCTTATAGCATGAGCCGTCACTTTGGTGCAAACCATCTCCACCAGCCCCCGTCGCTCACTTGACTCGCAAAAGTTTACGCCGATACCCCGTCTCAAACTCGCGTCGCTGGATTTCGAGGCCAACGCTCTAACCATCACACTGGTGAGCCGGCTGATACCTCAGTGTCCGGAACTTTGGGTCTTGGCTGGCGGCACATCGAAGGATGGCTCTTGATAGACCATCGCCGTTTTTAAGGGGGGCTGGGGGGCTAAATTCCCACAAATATGCCTCTAAGCCGCATCTGATGCAGAACCCCCACTCTAGTACTACTTATACCTACATACATAAGTAGTTAGGTAGGTAGGTAGGTAGGTAGGTAGGTAGGTAGGTAGGCTCTTCAAAAAAGGAAACTATACATGCTGTTTTGGTGTTTGCTTACTGAGTGCATATAACTGATTCAAACATGACATCATTGCTCAATAACAGTAAAATAATATACAAATTTCCAAAACATGATTATCCAGACAGCGTTTGGTAAAACCACAGAGGGCTATTAAAGCCACTTGGTCAGAGTAAAATGTCAGATTAACAGCTGGCAGCGGTGACCCATCGAAGAAAGGAGATGCCGAATGCTGTATTGAGGAATGTTTTGATATTGTTGCTGAAGTGCTGTGTGCAGTTCTTGTAGTGTCTGAGGTGGCGGATTACGCTGGCGCAAGCATCGATCAAGAGTATCCCATAGATATGGCCAAGGTGACACCTGAACATTGTTTTGCTGGAGGAAGTCCTGTCAAACATGTGCAACGTGAGGTCGAGCACTGACATGCTCCAAAGATCAACCGTTGACGTTGATGAAGGGAACGACGTGACGTTGAACTGGTCTTCTGGCATTAAATCTGGCTTCCCATAGCCAATTCGCACTGTCTGGTCGGAGATTCGGCGCAGTCTAGGGATTTGGATTGTTGTGGATGATGCGGCCGTGATGTTTGACTGAAGATGTCTCATCCGGATGTAGCGATCCTGGGCGGCGGTGGTAACTAGGTTGACCTGACCTGGGTCTGTCATTAACACTGCCAGTATCGTTGCATGGGGTCCATAGGTTTGAGATGGTCTGTATGGACACGCTGAAGTGCCTTGCCACCTCATGCTGCGATGCCCGTCCTTGTAAACAGCAGATGGCATTGTGTCGTTGAGCTTCTGCCAGTCATTTCATTCTGTTGTCTACAGTGACTCAAAGCAATGCATGTGGAGTAACATTGATGTGACTTTTTGAAGCCTACAGTCATTGGCCTCAGCTCAGGGTGATACACAATTGCACGTCCATTTCATGTAGGCTGCGTTTTAACGATTCACTACAGACGTGAGCGTAACGTTACGTTTTGCTTTAACGTTTCTTTTTTCAAACGTTTCTTTTTTCAAACGTTTAATTGTCGGCAACCATTCCGCTATGTGTTGGGATCTTCATGGATTGGTTTGTGTCAAATATTTTCCTGTGTATAGTTTCTTTTGTATAGTGTGTGTGTGTGTGTGTGTGTGTGTGTGTGTGTGTGTGTGTGTGTGTGTGTGTGTGTGTGTGTGTGTGTGTTTGTGTGTTTGTGTTTGTTTGTGTGTGTGTTTGAGTGAGTGAGTGTTTGAGTGAGAGAGTGAGAGAGAGAGAGAGAGAGAGAGAGAGAGAGTGTGTGAGTGAGTGAGTGAGTGAGAGAGAGTGTGTGTGAGAGTGTTTCTGTGTTAGTAAATAATTGGCAGTGAACAAATGTTCAGAATTTATGTTTGAATGGCACTATGTTTGAATGACAATGGCATTTACTATCTTAATCTTGAACATACCTTTAGAATTATTATTTCAAAAAAGGAAGGAGAGGGAGGACCGAGGGGGACGGAGGGAGAGAATGAGGGAGATAGAGGGAGGGATAGATCATTATGGAGAGAAAGGAGAGAGAGTAAGATGGGGAATGGTGGAGAGATTGGGAGTGAGAGAAAGTGTGAGGGAGGGACAGATAAGAAGTGAGGTAGGGAGATGCCTACTTCAGACGGAGAGAAAGAAGGAAGAGAGGAAAGGGAACAGTGTAAGATGGGAAAGGTGGGGATTGAGAGAAAGAGGGAGGGCTAGAGGATAGAAAGTGAGGTAGGGAGATGCTTACTTCAATCATACGTAAACCACAAAATGTATGACGTTGTACACGTGTAGGCGTTTCAGTTGTAGGATGATGGTGGAGAGTTCACAGTGAAGACAGTCATGATAAGTCAAAAGGGATGGATGTGTAAAGTTTTGAATCTGAACATTATACTTCAGAGCTGAATATAGGCAGGATGGAAGAAGGACAGACGGATGATAGTGACACAGAGAGTGGGTGGTGTACACCACCTGAGTACAGAACAGACAGTGATGGAGGCACGTCATCAGGCATGGAGGGTGCTGAAAATATGGCTGTTTATGAAGAGAGTGCTGACGAATTTAGTGATGGCACAGACGAGGATGAAGGGGATGGGATACGAGACATGTCACAACTTGGAGCAGGTGTTGTAGCGGTCAAAGTCCAGACTGTTCATCAACAGTCATACCAACTTATAAATAAAGGTAAGTGTGTTTTATAGAAATAATGATAATAAGAGAGGCTTTCTTGATACATCACTAGTCACACCTAAATGGAAGGTATAGTGATGTATGGCAGATAGTATTTACCAGTCTATTATAATCATCAAGCACTCACAACATCGTATTATGTTGGCTGTAATTTAATAGTGTAAAACTAGGAGAAGTGTTGTGCACCAATGCTGTTTTACGCGACTTCATATAAGCGTACTGACAGCTATTCCTATGGTATTGTATATATCTTGCCATGTCATTGTAGCAGTGTGAGAGGTACTATTTTCAACTGCCATTAGCTGTGAGATTTATCATTTGAGTTTGAGACCAGTTAGGTTTGAATTGTAGATGGCTTCACCAATGTTAACAGTTAGATTGTATTAACATTCCACTAATATGCATGTGATAAAGATAAGAGTATTATGTTAGCAGTTAATTGTGTCAAACCTCAATGGCTGAGTATTGTCAACCAATGTTCTTTTACCCTCTATAAGCCTAATGGCACCTTTTCCTATGGCATTGTAGGTGTCTTGCTATCTTATTGTAACTTTGTGAGAGGTATTATGCTCAACTTATATCAACTGGAACCGTCTGCACTAGCATGTAATAAACACACCATGCATGTATTTAAATTATATCTTACAATTCAGGTGAGCTACAGAGACCCCTGGCTTATTTTGTTGACGACTTAGGTTTTGAAAGCTCTGTGGTAACAGGAATAGTCAGAATTATGAAAAGCCTTGTGAGGAACAAGTTTCTAAACACTCCACTGGGGTTATCCAAGGAAACTTTGATGAAATCGTACAACAACTGTACACTGGTTACCTGTAGTTAACTTACCTGTCTGTTATGAGGGAGGGGAGGGGGCTGCATGATAAAGTCATGGACAGACTCTACTGTGGTGAGTGGTGGTGAAATAGAGATTGTCCGACTGAACGTTACACACTGATTCCTGTGCTGTGTTTATAGACAAACTTAAACTACATTGTGTGTGTGGTGTATCATTTTAACAATGGTAGTATTCATATGACTTTTGTTTGTGTCCTTTGAGATCCAACTCTGACCTGTTTGTTCCCTTCATAGATACAAAGTCACTAGCACAACACATTGTGGGATGTTGTCAGCAACAGCAGGGAGAAGTATCAGCAGCACCACAGCAACAACAGCAACTCCAACGAGGGTCAGGTGGTGATGGTGATGAAAGAACGGATCAGGCACACCTGTCCACAAGTACAACCTGTGTAGTTCCTGGAACAACAAGTCCAGGAACACCAGGTTCAGGAACATCAGCCTTGACACCAGAGTCCTCAAGTACATCTTGTGTAGTTCCTGAAACAAGTTTACAGGTTCCGGGAACATCAGCCTTGACACCAGCACCAGGTTCCTGAAACAACAAGTTTACAGGTTCCGGGAACATCAGCCCTGACACCAGCGCCCACATCGTCTCTTCTGCCCAGAGTACCAGGATCTCTTGTATCACAGATACAGTCATCTGGGCTGCTTCCAGTACCAGTCAGTGGGAATTCTCCTGCAGGTGGGTGGTTTTACTCTATATTGTTGACCTCTTTAAGATCAGCTATCATGTCATTCTTAATTATATAAAGGCGTGTGGCAGCTTTACTACTTTATAAACGCTTAGAAACTTAGCAAACCTTTATGACGGGCAAGGTGTAAATGGACCCAGTTGCCCGAACACCTATTAAACTTTTAATTATCCATCTGTCTCTGAGCTACCATCTTATCTCATCAACCATTAGAACCCTACTTCTCAGCAGAAAAACCCTTGAAGATTCGGGTTAGAATTGATCTTCAGTAACCCATGCTTGTTTAAAGAGGCGACTAACAGGATCGGTGGTCAGGCTCGCTGGTTTGGTTGACACATTGTTTCCCAATTGTGAAGGTCGATGCTCATGATGCTGATCACTAGATTGTCTGGTCCAGACACGATTATTTACAGACAGGCGCTATATAACTGGAATATTGCTGAGTGCGGGATTAAACAACAACCAACCAATGTTATTCATTTCAGTCTCCAATGTCAAAACCTAAACAACAAACCACCAACTTAGCAGATAAGATCATATCATTTACATTTACCAATACCTCATGTTTTGTCAATTCCCAATATCTCCTACTTTTTCTGTCATAATATACCTTCAGCTGTGAAGCTATGGTTTCTATGTCACAGTGTTTGGCAGGGTGCCTTTGACCTCAACACAAGTCTTTATCAAGCTCTGTTCAATTTATGAACTGACTTCATTCGGCAGCCACATTTTATAGTTTGGCATGAAATGCATGTGGACCCGGTTTTTTGTAAATATCACTTCATCCAATGATCCATTCGATCTCAAACTGTGCAAGTGGATGTTTTTCCAGACAACATAATCACATTGTAAATCACCGATTTTATGCATTTGTATTAAAGAATCTGTCTATGTAACTGTCAACCAAATAAACATCAGAACGCAGACTGCTGGCAGAGGGAGGGAGCCAATGACCTGTAACAGCGGTAGTGTTGGGTCATAAAGGTAAATGCACATGCAGTTCATGATAGTTACCTGTGCACTGCACAGTGATAGACCGTTTGGATCATTCACATTGACTACTTCTAGCTGTCATCATGAAAGCTTATTCAGATGATGCTAAACGTTTAATTAGAAATGTGTTTAATTATTTTTAAAAAAAGAGCAAACATAGGAAACCGATTTATAAGATGTCAGATTACATGAAACATACAACTTTTGCTCTTGGCATTATAAAGAACATCGTGCTAAAAATTGTGCACAAATAAACCAACAACCAATAAACAAAACCTTGTACAAAAAGGTAGGCATCCAAAGTTAGATTCTTTTGACATCAGGGTCATCAGAGATGTCATTCGACGGCTATTTGCTAGAAATGAACACCTGTCCACAAGAAAGTTAAAACACATCCTTGCAGAGGATCACAAGACGTTAATGTGTTTCTAGGTTTATACTAACCAAACTACTGTTCAAATTTGGATACAAGTACAAGAAGGTAGCAAACCAGAAACTTGTAATGTGTGAGGGGTCTGATATTGTGAAATAAGGTGTAATTCTGAGAGAAATTAAGCAGGCAAGAGAGGATGGGTTCGAACCTATATATCTGGATGAGACCTGGGTCAATGCAAACCATACT
Organism: Haliotis rubra; assembly: GCF_003918875.1. Classification (NCBI taxonomy): domain Eukaryota; kingdom Metazoa; phylum Mollusca; class Gastropoda; order Lepetellida; family Haliotidae; genus Haliotis; species Haliotis rubra. The sequence continues at coordinate 59,678 of NW_025765885.1, forward strand.
GCTGCCAGACAGTGGTTACCCACTGATCCCAGTGATGGTAGAAAAATACCATAAGGCAAAGGTGAACGTTTAATCGTTCTTCATGCTGGTTCCCACCGAGGATTCCTACCTGGTTCTAGATCAAAACAATAGGTGCCCAACTTCCAATACAAGGAAGTCAGATATGCAGCAATGGCTAACAAATAGCAATATACAATTTTCAATTAAGGCCACTAAACCACAGTTGTACTCTTGATTAAACCTAACAAACCTCCACCCACATATAACATTGACAACATGCTACGCCAACACAGCCATAAGGTCTTGAGATTACCACTGTGATCTCAACCCAATCGAACTTATCTGGGGAGACCTTAAAAGTACAGTGGCCCGGAAAAATCAATCGTTCAAGTTGAATGATGTCAAGCACATTGTCAACACTGCTATATGTGACATTGACATTGCACGCTGGCATGCATGTGTTGAGCATGTCAAGAAGGTGGAGAAAGAGTACTGGCTCAAAGATGGGCTTGAAGGAGCAAACAGTTAATCCTGTTGTCATTCGTCTGGACAGAATGGAGAGAACTTGCTGAAGTTTAATTCTGTTATTATATTTACAGATAATAATAGTATCCAGCCAGATATGCTCAAAGAAATATAACTTCTCTTAACAATGACAGTACTAACTAATTCCAACGACTTATAGTGTAACATGAAACACTCATTTCACATTAAATTATCATGAAAATATATATAATAACTATCTACATGCTTAAAGCTATTGGAAATGCATTGCTTAATTTGGAATGTGAACGACATCAAAACGTAACACTCCGTATGATGGTTAACAGTGGGCACCCACTTTACCCTATTCACGACCTGTGCCACCTCTTCATACCTGTCACCTGCATAGCTGACCTACATTGACGAACGTTGACCTTTATGACCCAACACTGACGCTGTTACAGGTCATTGGCTCCCTCCCTCTGCCAGCAGTCTGCGTTCTGCTGTTTATTTGGTTGACAGTTACATAGACAGATTCTTTAATACAAATGCATAAAATCGGTGATTTACAATGTGATTAGGTTGTCTGGAAAAACATCCACTTGCACAGTTTGAGATCGAATGGATCATTGGATGAAGAGATATTTACAAAAAAAACGGGTCCACATGCATTTCATGACAAACTATAGAAACAAATGCTGATGATATGTTTTCAGATTCACTAGAAATATTGAACACATCTATGAAACCTTCAGTCATATGGCTTTTGTTACAGTAACACTATGAAGCTTTATGAAAGAGAGCAACATTTTGGAGATGTGACCATGGCAGTGTGTTTGACCTCAGCATAAATCTTTTTTTAAGCTCAGTTTCATCTATGCCATTTATATTTGGCAAACACGTTTCAGAAAACTATCATAACTTATACGAAGTGTTTTTGTCTGCTGGTGTTTTCACCTGTTTTCAGAATCACTAGCAGAATCTAAGTTGAAATATGGATCACGTCTATGTAAGCTTCAGTCATGTGGTTTCTGTTACAGTCACACAGTACAACCTTATCCAAGTACGACAGCAGTTTGGTGATGTGACAGTGAAGGGAGGCAAGAATCTGAACATTGGCGGAACTCAGAATGTCAGTACAGCTCCAACCAAACAGGAAGAAGAGGAGATACCACTGACTGCAGCACAGAAGATCAGGAGTGAGATATTTGATAATGTTTTCCCAATGATTGTCCATGTGGTGGTAATGTACGATTAAACCAGACTGATATAGGCTATGTACTAAACCATCAGGTTGCTCACCTTGCACGGAGGCCACAGACGCGTGGATGTCGTCAAACTGTTATCACAGATGCTCCTGTATTACCAGGTATCGAGACAAACTAAAATTGATGTTGGCTGGGCTCCGTGTCGGACGTGCACGGTTCAACTTCATCGGTCTTGACGTGGTGTTGATACTGGTGGGCGGCTTCAACAGGGGCAGTCTATAACTTGATTGTTTTGCTGAAAACTTCATTGAATCGACGAGGAACGTCACGCTGTTCTATCTTTATCTCTCTATCTGTCACTTTCCCCGAGGCATGCCTTTGTTATGCTTCAGTTTAGTGAGATATTCTCATTTTGATGGGTGATCCAACTGATTATTGGTCACGTCTTGTTACTGGCATTACCTTGCACATGACACCAGACCTTTGTTTATTCTTTATGCAATTTTGTCTTCTGCTATTTCAGCAGATGCCCACAATTTGTGGTATCTATTTAAGAACCTTAACAAAATTTGAGTCACTTTTATATGGGCCGGTAGGGTACCCCGGTAGCCTATTGGTTGGTAAAGGTGTTTGTTTGTCCTGCCGAAGACCCGGGTTTGATTCCCGATATGGGAACAATATGTGAAGCCCTTTTCTGGAGTAAAATGTTCAAATCTTAAGTTTGTTCACTTTATATAAATGTGTTAAATGTGCCTTGTTTCCACAGAAAGGACGACATCCAGGATACAGTTGTGGACTAAAGACATGGTGGAGACAGACGCCCTCAAGAAAGTGAAAGAGAAGCTACACAGAGGTGCAACATGGGTGACAATTACAGGAAGACCGGGAGAGGGGAAGTCCACAACCGCCTACATGGCTCTCAAAGACCTACACAGTCAGGGGAGACAAGTATACCAAGTGGTGTCACCAGAAGAGTTCAATGAGGTCATAATGGCCTGCTCTCACCCTGTCATTCTGTTAGATGACATGTTGGTGATCTAGAATTCGACGCTGCAGAATGGACCAAATGGAGACCAAGTCTCCGACCTATTTTGGATGTGAAACATCCTGACAAATATGCTGAAAAAGATTCTTTGGACTTTTCGACCAAAACTGAAAAGGTTTCAGAGAGGACAAAAGGTGATCAAACACAGATTGAAACAAACAAGTCCAAACAAAGACAAAACTATCATAATTCTCACAGGCGGGGACTATGTGCTGAAATCCTCATTGGCAGACTTGGGAAGGATGGCAGATTACATTCCAGTCCCCAATACATTGGTGGAAGTTTCCTCACAGAGAGACTCTTATGGAGCCGAGGAAGATATAGGCGTGTTCATGCTGAAACAAAAAACATAAACTTTAAAGAGTCAGTTGTGTCACAGATATGTGAGGTAGACTGTCCACATGGCTTCCCCATGTATGTAAAATGTTTGTGTAGCATATGAAAAGGATTGGACTCAAATTAAGCCCAGGAGGCTTTTTCAAAGCCTATTGCTTTCCTCAACCAAACTTTGAATAAACTTATGAAAGATGAGGAAAAGCATTCACTGTTCATGGCAATGATTAAAAAGATGGGGAGATTAGTGGACGAAAGAAATGGAAGTAGGATGATAACCTCGGTTATAAACACAAAGAGCGTTGCTGGCGATTTGGTTGGATGTTACCTCAAGAAGGAGGGTGACACCTACATGTTTGATCATCCGTCTGTTTATGACAGTGTTTCCTTTATTCTCAGTACAAAACAACCAAAGTTTGTTATTGAAAAATGTAGTTTGTCCTTTATAAATCAGCGACTTCGTCTTGCACCCCCTAGAGGGAGAGAGGAAAACGTCGCTGGTGAGGCAGAGTCTTGTTGCAAGCATCCATGGACATATGCTGGACATTTAGCCAGAAGATTTGCAAGTGAAATACACAGGAGGAATTTGTTGCATGTTTTATCCCACCAAGCATGTTGTAATTCAGACTTTGTTCACTTGCTAATGGACTACCTGAAAGCGCAGTTTTTCACATGTGTGCATCTGACATTGTGAAACTAATTGATAAGTCATCCGAACAGTCATTTTGTGAATTACTTCCCAGCAACAAATCACATCATCTCATGAAATATATTATGGAGAAAGAAAATATATCATTCAGCCAGGATGAAGGGAGGGCCATTTTGCTGGGTGTGTGCATGAATGCTGCGTGCAGTGTACTGAAATACATCAGTGGACATATGGAACTTGATTTAAATGCTACATACGGTTGGAAGGAAGCTTGGCGCCCGATTATGTTAGCAGCAGAAACCAGAGACGAAGCGTGTTTGTTAATCAGATTTTGTCTCTTGACCCTGACCTCAATGCAAGAGACGGGTTTGGTAAAAGCGTGTTTCATTATCTTTGTGTAAATGGCCTTACATTAGCCGTAAAGAATGTGCTTGACAAGGGAGTGGACGTTAATGAGGATCAAGGATCACGCCGGGAACACCCTCTATACATTGCCATAGAGAAAGGTCACGTAGAGGTGGTGAAACTGTTGGTTAACAGAGGATGTTATGTAGATAACCAGAAAGGTCTTAGATGTGCTGTTGTAAGCCTGAACGTGGACATGGTGCTGTTCTTTTTAAACAGAAGAGTAAAGGTTGACGGAACTGTTGTGTGCATAGCTTGTGAAGCTGGGGAGTTGAACATAGTTGAGATGCTATTTGAGAAGGGTGCTACTGTTAATATGGTGTCATATGGTGAAGATACTCCACTTCACAGCGCATGTGAAGGAAATCCTACTGTTGTTGCATATTTGCTGAAGAAAGGAGCAAGTGTCAATCAAGCTTCAAATCGTACAGGTGACACACCCCTTCATAAAGCAGCAGGATGTGGATCTACAAAGTGTGCTGACGTGTTACTGAAGGCTGGAGCTGATGTTAATGTTCAGAATATAACAGGTGACACAGCACTTCATAAAGCAGCAGGAGGGGAATCTACAGAGTGTGTTGATGTGTTACTGAAGGCTGGAGCTGATGTTAATGTACAGAATAATACAGGTGACACAGCACTTCATAAAGCAGCAGGAGGGGAATCTACAGAGTGTGTTGATGTGTTACTGAAGGCTGGAGCTGATGTTAATGTACAGAATAATACAGGTGACACACCACTTCATGAAGCAGCAGGAGAGGGATCTACAGAGAGTGTTGATGTGTTACTGAAGGCTGGAGCTGATGTTAATGTACAGAATAATACAGGTGACACACCACTTCATGAAGCAGCAGGAGAGGGATCTACAGAGTGTGTTGATGTGTTACTGAAGGCTGGAGCTGATGTTAATGTTCAGAATAATACAGGTGACACACCACTTCATATAGCAGCAGGACGGGGATCTACAGAGAGTGTTGATGTGTTACTGAAGGCTGGAGCTGATGTTAATGTACAGAATAATACAGGTGACACACCACTTCATGAAGCAGCAGGAGAGGGATCTACAGAGTGTGTTGATGTGTTACTGAAGGCTGGAGCTGATGTTAATGTTCAGAATAATACAGGTGACACACCACTTCATATAGCAGCAGGACGGGGATCTACAGAGAGTGTTGATGTGTTACTGAAGGCTGGAGCTGATGTTAATGTACAGAATAATACAGGTGACACAGCACTTCATATAGCAGCAGTGTGGGGATCTACAGAGTGTGTTGATGTGTTACTGAAGGCTGGAGCTGATGTTAATGTTCAGAATAATAGAGGTGACACAGCACTTCATATAGCAGCAGTGTGGGGATCTACAGAGTGTGTTGATGTGTTACTGAAGGCTGGAGCTGATGTTAATGTTCAGAATAATAGAGGTGACACACCACTTTATATAGCAGCAGGACGGGGATCTACAGAGTGTGTTGATGTGTTACTGAAGGCTGGAGCTGATGTTAATGTACAGAATAATACAGGTGACACACCACTTCATAAAGCAGCAGGAGCATGGTGGGGACCTGCAGAGTGTGTTGATGTGTTACTGAAGGCTGGAGCTGATGTTAATGTACAGAATAATGCAGGTGACACACCACTTCATGGAGCAACAGGGTGGGGATCTACAGAGTGTGTTGATGTGTTACTGAAGGCTGGAGCTGATGTTAATGTACAGAATAATGCAGGTGACACACCACTTCATGGAGCAACAGGGTGGGGATCTACAGAGTTGGTTGATGTGTTACTGAAGGCTGGAGCTGATGTTAATGTACAGAATAATACAGGTGACACACCACTTCATACAGCAGCAGCAACAAGTCGGGGCTTTACAAAGTGTGTTGATGTGTTGCTGAAGGCTGGGGCTGATGTCCATGTACAGAATAATACAGGACAGAAACCACTGCACTAGTTGCAAGTCTTATCAATGTAGATTCAATAGACATTTGTTGATTTAATTGATCAGTGCAGGAAAGGTTACTAGATATATGTCACTTTGTTACTGTTTATGTGACGACTTAAAAATAGAACGAAGGCAAGAACATGATAGCTTCTGTTCTTTAGGATGGAAAGTGGAAACTGACAGTACTGTCGGAACTAGAAAAAAATCAGAGATTATTGCATAAATGAGCAAAGCAGTGTTTTTTTGTAAGTCCAAAGCGACTTATTTGGAACAGACCATGGCTTTATGCAAATTAGTGTAATAATTCCAGATATTGTATTAAAAAGGACACTTTTTAAATGCCCATTTTGAAATTAGACTTAGCCTGATTATAACGATTGCTGACGTAAAAAATAATAACTTAAAGGTCACATGCAACCAAAAAATCAAACATAATTAAAACACAATTATCACTTATTTATGACATGTAATATACATTGCTGGTTATGAAAAAACATATAAACAAAATTATAATCGCTACAATCAAAAGTGCAATATTTTGTACTTGGGTTTTACTTCCCAAGAAAGCGAAGCAGCTAGGATAACCGAACCCAGTCAGAGCGGGTGGGTGTGTGCACTCATTTGTAATGGCTGGTTCATCTGCAGATGCCCTCACGGCTCATTGTGTGTGTATATATAGAGATGTTGGGTTTTGTAAATACATGCTCGTTTTTTGTGTATAACATTTTGCAATCAACAGACATCATAACATGTCATGTATACAAGTATCATACCTGCCTGTCTGTGTAATTACATAATGTGGCAGAGACCGAACTCGGGCCATAAATCAATCGCGTATTGTTTATGGTGTATAGGCTGATAGGTGTTAAGTTCAAATTGCATGTGGTCAGTGATCGAATTTGTGTATTGAATATTTTCATTTGCAGATGGGCAGGCAGACACATAGGTGTCAATAAAAACAGACATTGAGTTTTGTCTGTGACAACGACATATCTATATCACAGTTAGAAATTCTGTCAACGCCAAATAATGACATTGCTTTTAAGTATCGAACTGAGAAAGTAACTTGGTAAGAAATACGGGTGATGAAATAGACAAATGAAATTATATAAACAGTTAAATCAGTAATCTACTGTAATAACATATAAAAAGCTCGCGCCTGTGAAATATCAACAAAACATTAGAAAAATAGCTCACACCAAAGCCTTCACCGAGTATTCACCAGGACAACCCGCTTCCAAGCTGCTTGTGAACATATACTGTATATTTCACTGCATGTGCTATGAAAGCGCAGCCAGCTGTTGAAACCACTTCAATTACCCCAACCGCTGGGGGAAAATTAGTGAATCGTTTGAACTACGATTTCGCGCGGGTTTTTTCATCATGTTATTTTTCAACTTTATAAGTTGAAATTGCATTTTTGATGATTTGTTTCGGTAAGTCCATACCGAAACGTATCATAATCTGCAAAGTTGTGTTTTACGTTGCATGTGACCTTTAAATACTGAAACTATTAAGGATGTAGCTAACATGGAGTCTCACTAACACTATAAAAACAGATGGGTGTCGCAGACAGTGGTTGGGCTCATCCTGGAGGATAGAGATATCAGCTAAGAAAAGATAATCCTTTAGGGGAATTAAACTGCGGAAGTAAACGGCATATCATAACAATTTACAAATATTATCCTGCCCTGTTGATCTTCGGCTGGTCATGCCACCTATATATTTTGAGACATTGAATACGATGACTGATTTAAGCTTTTCTATGGGTATCATACTCTTTTACATATTTCAACATAAACTTTATGATAGAAAGACACGTAAGATGTTAATCAACAGATGAGACATATTCAACACACATGAACAAGCATGAAATATCTTTGAGATGACCCATTGTGCCTGCACGCACCACATGCATTTCATGTCAGGTGAGTCGTCGTCATACCTGGCTGAGCGACCTAACTGTCATCTATAGTGTGATCTATTGTTTTGCCGATTTTACATATAAACATGTTTTTATGGATATCCTATTGAGCATCCCACTGAACGCTAGTTAGGCTGATGTGGGTTTTTTCGACATATGCTATTTGCAATCGTGAAAATTATAGGGTTACAGAGTAACAGCATAAAAACAGGGTTTTTTTCCTATTTCCGACAGTACTTTAATGCAGGTAGAACCCACTCTGAAATTCTTCAGTGGAAGCGTCCACCATGAAAAATAGCACAAAGCTCTCTGTAGTTCATATTTTCTTTGTGTTGACAGTCTTTAACCCCACCATTGTCAACTGCATTTTGTATATATCAACAATTTGTGCGCTGACATTATTCCAATCTTACACTTTCTAAAGAATTCGATCTGCATGAACAATGCCACCGGGATGAGGCAAATAATACCTTAACATAGACTTAGAGCTAAGCTTGTTTTGTACAACAGCGCCATGGTCTTTAATGATCTTTGGTATTTCTGACTCTGTGAGGAGTAAATGCTTGTACGACCTAATTTTGTCTGCAAGATTGTACTTTGAGTAGCTAGATTGACATAGCCACATACTATTTCCTTTGCTTATTAATTATCAAGTTGAATTTAAAAATTGAAAAACTGCAATATTTCCTAATGAATATGAGGGGTGGTATTGTCACACAAATTGTAATATCTGGAATTCAAATTTGTTCAATCTCTTATAGGCCACAGAGGTCCATTGTTACATGTGATTAGTTGCAGACAATCACAATCCCGTGCTATTTTGACTTAACGTCCGGCGTTACAAATGTATGTATTTATGTATGTATGTGTGTGTGTGTGTGTGTGTGTGTGTGTGTGTGTGTGTGTCTGTATGTATGTACATGTATTTACATGAATGTATGTATGTATGTATGTATGTATGTATGTATGTATGTATGTATGTATGTATGTACTTATGTATGTATGCATGTACTTATGTATGTATGTATGTACTTATATATGTATGTATGTATGTATGTATATGTATGTATGTATGTACTTATGTATGTACCTATGTATTTACTTATTTATGTATGCATGTATGTATGTATGTATGTATGTATGTATGTATGTATGTATGTATGTATGTATGTATGTATGTATGTATGTATGTATGTATGTATGTATGTATGTATGTATGTATGTATGTTTGTATGTATGTTTGTATGTATGTGTGTGTGTATGTATGTATTTACATGTATGTATGTATGTATGTATGTATGTATGTGTGTGTGTGTGTGTCTGTATGTATGTATATGTATGTATGTATGTATTTATGTATGTATGTATATATGTATGTAGGTACTTATGTATGTATGTATGTATGTATGTTTGTATGTATGTATGTACTTATGTATGTATCTTTGTATGTTTGTATGTGTGTGTATGTATGTACATGTATGTATATATGTACATATGTATGTATGTATGTATGTATGTACTTATGTATGTATGTATGTATGTCTGTCTGTCTGTCTGTCTGTCTGTATTGTTGTTCATTGTGTGTGCTTGGTGTATATATATTTGTGTATATGTTTGTATTTATACATTCTGGATCAATATTATATTACAAATATTGACTTTGAACGAGCAACCGTGAATAATTTCGTTTTTACATGCAGAAGGAATGTTCTCATATGCAACTGTTTTATTGTGTTTGGACAATTGAAATCGTGCATACATGCACATAAGGCTGCATCCAGGATATAATACCATGAAATAATTCCATTGAACATTTCACAGTCTTTGATACTTGATATAAAATCTGAATGCAGCAGTATGAGTTCTATATTTGCGTGGTCTTAGTTCACCGTCGCTTTATCCTACGTTTGAATGACACAGCTATCTTAAGTGTGTTTATTGAAGGAACAGAGAGTGGAGACAGTTGTTGACTGAAAACTTGTTAATGGTATTGACATAGCTTTGTAATTAATATTTGAATGGAATACACAATAAGCAAATGACATATAGCAAGACAATGTCCTAAAAAATATGTTGGATATATCCTTATCAAAGAGAGGCCCAGTTGAGTGTTCTGCGACTTTGCCAAATGACGTGTCTATCTGTCAAGATATGTCAGTATAAAATTAAGTAATGTTCTCTGGAAGCTAGTCGTGGAGAAGAATGACCAGTTAACTGGTATTGCAAGACTTGTTTTCTATGGATCAGCTAACATTAGTTCTAGAGAGTGCTATTGTAAAACGTTTGTCAATGACGTTGTAAATGAACTCATCAACACCATATGTGATATTCTGAAAATAAATAACTTTTGTTAAGTTTTAAGTTTTTACTTGATGGATGGTTAAAAAAATGTGTGATGGAACCAGAAAGAGATGTTTGGAGCAGAAGTAATAATCAATGTAAGCCATTTATAAGGTCGGTTGGTTGGTTTGTTGTTTAACGGCGCACTTAGCAATATTCCAACTATAGCTGTTGCTATATTCCAGCAATATTCCAGCTATAGCTGTTGCTATATTCCAGCAATATTCCAGCTATAGCTGTTACTATATTCCAGCAATATTCCAACTATAGCTGTTGCTATATTCCAGCAATATTCCAACTATAGCTGTTGCTATATTCCAGCAATATTCCAGCTATAGCTGTTGCTATATTCCGCAATATTCCAACTATAGCTGTTGCTATATTCCAGCAATATTCCAACTATAGCTGTTGCTATATTCCAGCAATATTCCAGCTATAGCTGTTGCTATATTCCCGCAATATTCCAACTATAGCTGTTGCTATATTCCAGCAATATTCCAACTATAGCTGTTGCTATATTCCAGCAATATTCCAGCTATAGCTGTTGCTATATTCCAGCAATATTCCAGCTATAGCTGTTGCTATATTCCAGCAATATTCCAGCTATAGGTGTTGCTATATTCCAGCAATATTCCAACTATAGCTGTTGCTATATTCCAGCAATATTCCAACTATAGCTGTTGCTGTATTCCAGCAATATTCCAGCTATAGCTGTTGCTATATTCCAGCAATATTCCAACTATAGCTGTTGCTATATTCCAGCAATATTCCAACTATAGCTGTTGCTATATTCCAGCAATATTCCAACTATAGCTGTTGCTATATTCCAGCAATATTCCAACTATAGCTGTTGCTATATTCCAGCAATATTCCAGCTATAGCTGTTGCTATATTCCAGCAATATTCCAACTATAGCTGTTGCTATATTCCAGCAATATTCCAGCTATAGCTGTTGCTATATTCCCGCAATATTCCAGCTATAGCTGTTGCTATATTCCAGCAATATTCCAGCTATAGGTGTTGCTATATCCCAGCAATATTCCAGCTATAGATGTTGCTATATTCCAGCAATATTCCAGCTATAGTTGTTGCTATATTCCAGCAATATTCCAGCTATAGCTGTTGCTATATTCAGCAATATTCCAACTATAGCTGTTGCATATATTCCAGCAATATTCCAGCTATAGATGTTGCTATATCCCAGCAATATTCCAGCTATAGATGTTGCTATATTCCAGCAATATTCCAGCTATAGTTGTTGCTATATTCCAGCAATATTCCAGCTATGGTTGTTGCTGTTTATATTCCAGCAATATTCAGCTATGGCTGTGCTATATTCAGCAATATTCCAGCTATGGCTGTTGCTATATTCAGCAATATTCCAACTATGGCTGTTGCTATATTTCAGCAATATTCCAGCTATGGCTGTTGCTATATTCCAGCAATATTCCAGCTATAGCTGTTGCTATATTCAGCAATATTCAGCTATAGGTGTTGCTATGCTCAGCAATATTCCAACTATAGCTGTTGCTGTATTCCAGCAATATTCCAGCTATAGCTGTTGCTATATTCAGCAATATTCCAACTATAGCTGTTGCTATATTCAGCAATATTCAGCTATAGCTGTTGCGTATTATATTCCAGCAATATTCCAGCTATAGATGTTTGCTATATCCCAGCAATATTCCAGCTATAGATGTTGCTATATTCAGCAATATTCAGCTATAGTTGTTTGCTATATTCCAGCAATATTCAGCTATAGTTGTTGCTATATTCCAGCAATATTCAGCTATGGCTGCTTTGCTATATTCAGCAATATTCAGCTATAGCTGTTGCTATATTCAGCAATATTCCAACTATGGCTGTTGCTATATTCAGCAATATTCCAGCTATGGCTGTTGCTATATTCAGCAATATTCCAGCTATAGCTGTTGCTATATTCAGCAATATTCCAGCTATAGGTGTTGCTATACTCAGCAATATTCAACTATAGCTGTTGCTATATTCAGCAATATTCCAGCTATAGCTGTTGCTATATTCAGCAATATTCCAACTATAGCTGTTGCTATATTCCAGCAATATTCCAGCTATAGTTGTTGCTATATTCCAGCAATATTCCAACTATAGCTGTTGCTATATTCCAGCAATATTCCAGCTATAGCTGTTGCTATATTCCAGCAATATTCCAGCTATAGCTGTTGCTATATTCCAGCAATATTCCAACTATAGCTGTTGCTATATTCCAGCAATATTCCAACTATAGTTGTTGCTATATTCCAGCAATATTCCAACTATAACTGTTGCTATATTCCAGCAATATTTCAGCTATAGCTGTTGCTATATTCCAGCAATATTCCAACTATAGCTGTTGCTATATTCCAGCAATATTCCAACTATAGTTGTTGCTATATTCCAGCAATATTCCAGCTATAGCTGTTGCTATATTCCAGCAATATTTCAGCTATAGCTGTTGCTATATTCCAGCAATATTCCAGCTATAGCTGTTGCTATATTCCAGCAATATTCCAGCTATAGCTGTTGCTATATTCCAGCAATATTCCAGCTATAGTTGTTGCTATATTCCAGCAATATTCCAGCTATAGCTGTGCTATATTCCAGCAATATTCCAGCTATAGCTGTTGCTATATTCCAGCAATATTCCAACTATAGCTGTTGCTATATTCCAGCAATATTCCAGCTATAGCTGTTGCTATATTCCAGCAATATTCCAACTATAGCTGTTGCTATATTCCAGCAATATTCCAGCTATAGGTGTTGCTATACTCCAGCAATATTCCAACTATAGCTGTTGCTATATTCAGCAATATTCCAGCTATAGCTGTTGCTATATTCCAGCAATATTCCAGCTATAGCTGTTGCTATATTCCAGCAATATTCCAGCTATAGCTGTTGCTATATTCCAGCAATATTCCAGCTATAGGTGTTGCTATACTCCAGCAATATTCCAACTATAGCTGTTGCTATATCCCAGCAATATTCCAGCTATAGCTGTTGCTATATTCCAGCAATATTCCAGCTATAGCTGTTGCTATATTCCAGCAATATTCCAGCTATAGGTGTTGCTATGCTCAGCAATATTCAACTATAGCTGTTGCTATATTCCAGCAATATTCCAGCTATAGCTGTTGCTATATTCCAGCAATATTCCAACTATAGCTGTTGCTATATTCCAGCAATATTCCAACTATAGCTGTTGCTATATTCCAGCAATATTCCAGCTATAGCTGTTGCTATATTCCAGCAATATTCCAGCTATAGCTGTTGCTATATTCCAGCAATATTCCAGCTATAGCTGTTACTATATTCCAGCAATATTCCAGCTATAGCTGTTGATATATTCCAGCAATATTCCAGCTATAGCTGTTGCTATATTCCAGCAATATTCCAGCTATAGTTGTTGCTATATTCCAGCAATATTCCAGCTATAGCTGTTGCTATATTCCAGCAATATTCCAGCTATAGCTGTTGCTATATTCCAGCAATATTCCAACTATAGTTGTTGCTATATTCCAGCAATATTCCAACTATAGCTGTTGCTATATCCCAGCAATATTCCAACTATAGCTGTTGCTTTATTCCAGCAATATTCCAACTATAGCTGTTGCTATATTCCAGCAATATTCCGTTTACTAGTATAAGGAAATGGTGTCACCTACTAAAAACTTATATGTTAGAGGTAAGTAAAACATTGGATTGTAATGAAATTGCTGTAAGGCCAAACGGACTCCAAACGTGTTTCATTTAGCAGATCGTCTCCTACTTTTGGGTGTGTTAAAGCTGAGGACACCCCAGACATTGAGTTTGATGACGATGTTTAGTCGTGTTGACCTAACAAACCACGATCTCCTTTTATCAAAAAAGCGTCTGCAGCGGCGTGCGCCATTTGTTTATCGGCGAGTGCCTGTAGCAATCTATTTTTTTTATTTATATGGTTTAAAAGTCAATTTAAAGTGCAATTATATGACTAATAAACATTCTCAAAACTATTAATGTATACTAATATAAAGGAAATACATCATCACAGAAATTACCAGTCATGGTCACGGAATTTGCCGATCGTATCGGGTGAACCAGTTCGCGAAAAGTGTACCGCAATATATCGGAGTAGTATGGTGACAGCACATTTCCGAGGTGACGTAACGTGACGCAGCCTCGAAAACATGCGATAGGTATCATGCCGTCACCACCTACAACGATGGTAGTGACGTCACTGGTTGTGACGCAACCTCGAAAATATGCTGTCACAACTGACGTCATACACGTATGACGCCACCACGTTAAGTCTCATGACGTCACGACCTACAGCGATGTTAGTGACGTCATTGAACCGTCGCACAAAATAAGGTGTTAAGCGTGTGACGTCTGAAATAGAGGGGATGGTCACAGTAGTCATCAGGTACGTGTGCGTGTGCGTGTGCGTGCATGCGTACGTGTATTGTGTGTGTGTGTGTATGTGTGTGACATAATGCTCTCCCGATTACGTCACACAAACAAAAAATGGCGACCATAAGAATACGTCCGTCAAACTGAAATAGTATTCTCAATTGCTCTCGCGTTTTTAGCTCATAAATACACCATTAGCGTGCCAATAATATCTAGGGATTTTGAAGGAGGCTACCTGCTGTCGTGCTGTCTATGTAAAGCTCTCTACAATACTAGACCGCAAGACATGCATACCTAGACACTCTTAATCACACGACCACCCCGTCTGTGTAAAGCTCTCTACAATATAAGACGGCAAGACGGTGATATTGTACATACAAAAATCTGTGAGGTAGAAAACGGCAAAACAGCAAGAGTAGTACGGAGTGTTACGTTCATTACCTGGTATGGTAAACCCAAAGCGGGAACGAATAACAATTTTGAAACGGGGTCTGTAAATGTCGTGCTGTCTATGTAAAGCTCTCTACAATACTAGACCGCACGACCACCGTATTCTTCATTGTTTAAACCACCCCAAACTATACCCACGAGGTAGACAACGTCAACACGTTTTTTAAATTTTATTCGTAAATATGCATAGACACAACTACATTTCTAATCACAAATCAGCTCAGTTCACAAAGCAGTTCTCATGTCAGTATCAAACCTGACAGGGCACGTTATTTTGAGAAATGCGCACGAAGGGTTGAACCTGTTGTGTTCAAAGTCTATATCGTCTTCTGCACACCATTTCTACATTCTTAAACTACACCATGCACACACGACCTTGTCCGCAACGCCCGTATAAAGAACCCTCTCCGGGCTAGCTGACTTCCCTTTTGAACCAGTTGTTCAGGCCAGTCCTGGAAAGAAGCCCAATGACACAATTACTATTCCAAAGGGTTCAGTGGTTGGAAAGTTTGTATGTTTGTCCCAGAAAGATCCTATTTCAACAGTGGTAGGGGAAAATGAAACAAATAACTCGCATACAACCATCCATGGCTCTCAACATTCACAGACTGAACAGTCTCAGATTGACACGAATATTCCCTCTGACCTTACAGAAGAATAAACTGTTCAACTTCAGTGATTGCTCTCAGAATATGAATCCTCTTTTGTTGGAGCAGGCAACAAACTTGGGTGTTGTGATCTCTTACAACACTGTATCGAGATATCACCTGATCAACCTCCCATTTGACAACGTGCATACAAACTAAGCGCTAAACAGAAAGAGGTCATGGGACGTAGGGTGGAAGATATCCTTGACCAAGGCACCATAGAGGAGTCTACCGGTCCCTGGGCAGCACCATGTCTGCTTGTAAGTAAACAAGACAATAAATCATATAGTTTTGTCACAGATTTTCGCCGGCTGAATGATTGCACACTTTTGGATGCCCACCCGATACCAACTACTTCTGATGCTTTGGAAAGTATTGGTACAGATAATCCCAGTTACTTCACCTCATTGGATCTTAAAAGTGGCTTCTACCAAGTTGAGATTCATCCAGACTCTCGACCATTTACAGCGTGGAGGTGTCATCTTGGCGTTGTCAATTTCGGCGCTTACATCTAGGACTTAAGAATAGTCCAGCGACGTTTCATAGATTAATGGAGGCAGTTTTAAGAGGATTATCTTGGAAACATTGGTGTATTTGGACGATGTTATTATATTTAGCCATACCTTTGACGATCATCTACAACACATCAGAGAAGTGCTTGATCGCCTCTAAGCTGCTAACTTAAAACTTCGTCCAGGACAGTGCTATTTTGCTCAGTCTGAGATAAAATATTGTAAGTTCAACAGGTATATCGCCAGATCCACGCAAAGTTGAAGCTGTTTCAACATATCCCACACCAATTTGTTTGAAGAATTTGAGAGCTTTTGGGGTTTGTCTGGTTATTACCGCAAATTTATTCCTGGATATGCAGAGAATGCAGCACCATTATATGAACTTACCAGGAAAGGTGTTGATTTCCACTGGACTTCAGATTGTCAAGATGCTATTGATAAACTTAAGCAATCACTCATCACTGCACTGCTACCTGCTTGCCCCATGCCATCAGTTCCATATACTGTGTATACAGACGCAAGTTCATTCTCTATAGGTGGTGTTCTCTGTCATACTCAAAATGGAGAGGAGCGTGTGATTTCATATGTTGGACGTTCTTTGTCACACTCTGAGAAAAATTATGGAATCACAGAGAAAGAATGTTTGGCATTGGTGTATTCTGTGAAGCAGTTTGATAGTTATTTGAGATACTCTGAGTTCACTGCTGTTGTTGACCACTCTGCACTGAAGTGGTTATTTTCCATGAAGGAACCTGTAGGCTAGTTTGCCAGGTGGATTGCCATGTTGCAGTCATACAGGGGACAGTCACATGGTAATGCTGATGGTGTAAGTCGTCGTGAATATGGTGTTGAAGAGAATGGTGATGAGCTGGACTCTAACTGGGACGTACTACCATACTTCAATGTGAAATGCATCACACAGAACAGTGTGTCTCATGAATATCCCAATCCAAAATGTCCAAAAGTACCAACGTAACCTTGGCAACCAGAAGGCTGCTCTGTTGCATCACGGTTATGGTCATGTGACACTCTCAAAACTTCATAGCGACAAGACAGTTACTTCAATGCTATCATTACGTATCTGTCTAGTGGAGTTTTCCGGAAGATGACAAGGTGCGCCAGAAGATATTCTTGGCCAGTTCGGAGTACTTCCTACAAGATGATGTATACCATGTGTCAACACATAAGGGCAGAGGACATCGTGTCGACAGAACAACTGTGCAAATCGCAGTTCCAGAAACTCTGAGAAATACAGTTCTGAAATCAACCCATGATCACCCTCTTACAGGAGGTCATACGGGTATCAACAGAACCATCCATAAGACTAACCAATCTTTCTTTTGGCCAACAATGTACAAGGACATCATAAACTGGGTTAAGTCCTGCACTGTCTGTTGTCAACGTAAGCGCCCGAGAAAAGCCACTAAACCCAAAGTTACACCTATGCCAGTAGCCACACAGCCCTTTCAGCGTATCAGTACAGACATTCTGGGACCCCTGCCAAAGTGCAAGAGTGAGTGAGTTATTATTTAGCGTCACATCGACAATATTGAAGCCATATCGTGACGAACCAAAGTGCAAGACCAGTGGTAATCAATATGTGCTAGTTTTCATTGATTACCTCACTAAATATGTAATTTATCGCCATGGTCTACCTCAAAGTCTGCACTCTGATAGAGGCACAAATTATTTGAGCAATATTGTGAAAGAAACCTGTAAATTGTTGGATGTGCAGAAAATACAGACCACGAGCTATCATTCCTCATGCAACGGCCAGAGTGAGAGAATGATGTCGATAATCTTTGCATCACTGTCTAAATATGTGGACGACACCCATGACCAGTGGGACAGACTTATTCCTTTCATACAGTACTCCTACAATATAACCCCATGTCTGGAGAGTACCGAATACTCTCTATTCTTTCTTGTGTATGGACGCTATCCGGGGAGTTTCTTTGAACTTGCAATCAGTCCAAATCTTGACATTCCCAAAGCAGCTCAATCTTATATCACTGAACTTGTATAGAGGGTGTGGAAATTGCACGGAAAGTAGCGATTCAGAATATTAGTGATCGCAAGGAAGCCATGGCGGTGAGATCAGCGGACAGAGAACATTCCCCCAAATTCAGAGTAGGTGATACAGTCTTCAACTATCGCCCTGTGTTAGTAACCGGTCAAACACGGAAATTGCTTCGTCCCTGAGCAGGGCCCTATTATATTGTAGAGAAGTTGTCCGACATACATGTCAAAGTGAGAAAGAATTCTGATGGACTGCTGATCCGCAACCGAATCCATTTTAATCGTCTAAAACATGGACTTTTACGAGTTGATCGCCCAGAGGATCCGACACCTACAGTCAACATAGACAGTGTGTGCATTTCTCACTTATAGGTTTGAATTGGAATGATTGTTTGTTGCAATGGTATACATTATTGTTGCAATGGTATACGGTATTGTTGCAATGGTATACATTATTGTTGGAATGGTATATATCATTGCTGCAATGGTATACATTGTTGGTATACATTATTGTTGCAATGGTATACATCATTGTTGCAATGGTATACATCATTGTTGCAATGGTATACATCATTGTTGCAATGGTATACATTATTATTGCAATGGTATACAGTATTGTTGCAATGGTATACAGTATTGTTGCAATGGTATACATCATTGTTGCAATGGTATACATCATTGTTGCAATGGTATACATTATTCTTGCAATGGTATACGGTATTGTTGCAATGGTATACATTATTGCTGCAATGATATACATCATTGTTGCAATGGTATACATTATTGTTGCAATGGTATACATTATTGTTGCAATGGTATATATCATTGTTGCAATGGTATACATTGTTGGTATACATTATTGTTTGCAATGGTATACATTATTGTTGCAATGGTATACATCATTGTTGCAATGGTATACGGTATTGTTGCAATGGTATACATTATTGTTAGAATGGTATACATCATTGTTGCAATGGTATACATTATTGTTGGAATGGTATACATTATTGTTGCAATGGTATACATCATTGTTGCAATGGTATACGGTATTGTTGCAATGGTATACATCATTGTTGCAATGGTATGCATTATTATTGCAATGGTATACAGTATTGTTGCAATGGTATACAGTATTGTTGCAATGGTATACATCATTGTTGCAATGGTATACATCATTGTTGCAATGGTATACATTATTGTTGCAATGGTATACGGTATTGTTGCAATGGTATACATTATTGTTGCAATGGTATACATCATTGTTGCAATGGTATACATCATTGTTTCAATGGTATACATTATTGTTGGAATGTATATTTCTCTATTCTTTCTTGTGTATGGACGCTATCCGGGGAGTTTCTTTGAACTTGCAATCAGTCCAAATCTTGACATTCCCAAAGCAGCTCAATCTTATATCACTGAACTTGTATAGAGGGTGTGGAAATTGCACGGAAAGTAGCGATTCAGAATATTAGTGATCGCAAGGAAGCCATGGCGGTGAGATCAGCGGACAGAGAACATTCCCCCAAATTCAGAGTAGGTGATACAGTCTTCAACTATCGCCCTGTGTTAGTAACCGGTCAAACACGGAAATTGCTTCGTCCCTGAGCAGGGCCCTATTATATTGTAGAGAAGTTGTCCGACATACATGTCAAAGTGAGAAAGAATTCTGATGGACTGCTGATCCGCAACCGAATCCATTTTAATCGTCTAAAACATGGACTTTTACGAGTTGATCGCCCAGAGGATCCGACACCTACAGTCAACATAGACAGTGTGTGCATTTCTCCTTATAGGTTTGAATTGGAATGATTGTTTGTTGCAATGGTATACATTATTGTTGCAATGGTATACGGTATTGTTGCAATGGTATACATTATTGTTGGAATGGTATATATCATTGCTGCAATGGTATACATTGTTGGTATACATTATTGTTGCAATGGTATACATCATTGTTGCAATGGTATACATCATTGTTGCAATGGTATACATCATTGTTGCAATGGTATACAGTATTATTGCAATGGTATACAGTATTGTTGCAATGGTATACAGTATTGTTGCAATGGTATACATCATTGTTGCAATGGTATACATCATTGTTGCAATGGTATGCATTATTCTTGCAATGGTATACGGTATTGTTGCAATGGTATACATTATTGCTGCAATGATATACATCATTGTTGCAATGGTATACATTATTGTTGCAATGGTATACATTATTGTTGCAATGGTATATATCATTGTTGCAATGGTATACATTGTTGGTATACATTATTGTTTGCAATGGTATACATTATTGTTGCAATGGTATACATCATTGTTGCAATGGTATACGGTATTGTTGCAATGGTATACATTATTGTTAGAATGGTATACATCATTGTTGCAATGGTATACATTATTGTTGGAATGGTATACATTATTGTTGCAATGGTATACATCATTGTTGCAATGGTATACGGTATTGTTGCAATGGTATACATCATTGTTGCAATGGTATGCATTATTATTGCAATGGTATACAGTATTGTTGCAATGGTATACAGTATTGTTGCAATGGTATACATCATTGTTGCAATGGTATACATCATTGTTGCAATGGTATACATTATTGTTGCAATGGTATACGGTATTGTTGCAATGGTATACATTATTGTTGCAATGGTATACATCATTGTTGCAATGGTATACATCATTGTTTCAATGGTATACATTATTGTTGGAATGTATATTTTGTTTTTACCAGCAATTAACATTGGAAAAAACCACGTAATCATAAAAATCATAAATGCTGTCATAATTCAATTGTTTCAGGGTTTAAATATTCTGTGGCATTAATATTCTGTGGCATTGTTAATGCTACAGGAGTGAAGGATGTTCTGTGATGTACTTTGTATTGTACACTACAGTTATGTCCAAGTTCTACTGTCACTATACACTGTAGTGCAGTATGTTATTGTTCATCTATGTGCAGTACACTTTGATAGAGTTTATGTTTCAGTATTGGAGTTGCAACATTTATAAGCAGAAAGTTGCCTGTAACTTTGGTAGCATGTTGGAAAGATGAATGGGTTCAGTGTTTCCTATGATTACTTGAATACCTATTGAAGCATATGGATATTACACGCCTAAGGATATAATAACATTGTGTAGATGTACACATTGTACTCTCATAGAGTGTGTTTAGTACTGGCAATCCTAACAGTCATGCTTCATCCACGGATAATGATATTTTGAATCAATGCTATTTCTGATTTTTCATCTAAAGTTCACAGAGATTGCTATATGTATTGAGATTTGTATTTAATGTTTAAATAGTTTCATGTTGAACATTTTCCAGTTGAACAATGTTTTCTGGCTTTTTAAGTCAAAACACAATTGCTTGGTATTACTGTAACTGCATGTTCACTTATTATCCCATATTTCACTATTACTCCCTAGCTTATAACTTGTATGATGAGAATAGTGTATTTAATACCATCTAATCTATCATGTAAAAGTTGTTTTGATGCCTACTCTGTTGTGATATTGATCACATCACCACAGGGTTGTATTGAAAAGTTATGCTATCAAAATGTATATTTCTTTGGGATAAAATGTGGCTGCCTATCCTCAGGTATTTATACATTATCCACTTGTTTTGAATTCATTCGGGTGGTACTCATCTTGGTGAGGGGGTGGGGGTGGGGTGGGGGTGGGGGTGATGTCAAATATGGTAATAAGGTACAACATACGCTAATTAAACATTGGTGTAAGGGAGAGAACTCCGTTTTCTTTAGCGGTATGCAAGGTGAGCATGCCGCCGGAAAAGGGGAATAACTCTCGGGGTTTTGTGAAGGACGTTTGAAGGTGGTAATGGGTTCTGAAATAAAAGGCTCGACTGCGCACAACTGCACACGTGGTGGAGATGCCAAACTGCACAACACGCTATTCTAAAAGTGTCACACCTCGTTCCCAATGTACGACTAACTGTTCCAAAAGTATGACACATTGTTCTAATAATTACACACACACTGTTCCAAAAGTATGACAGACCCTCCCAAAACCATGTCATTAGTTGCGGACCCGTTCCATAGATTCTACTACAAAAACATAGGGGAGAACGTATAATCACACCAAAGGTATGACACACTGTTCCAAAATTACGACACGCTATTCTAAAATTATCAATCGTCGTTCCCAATGTACGACTAACTGTTCTAAAAGTATGACGGGGTAGTTCTAAACCTGCGACTACTATTAACACGGTAAAACTGGACAAAGTTTTACCAATATTTATGACAGTATATATTATTGAAAACTGGACATGTACAGATTAACTGATCACGGTTCACAATCTTCAAGCTGCCAGAGTCCACATTGATAACGATGTCTTCAATACGTTTATGGAAATTATCATATAATCCGGTCAAGATAGAGTAGCTTAAGTGCGCAGTTGGCACTATCGTCAGTCGAGTTAGGCAACAGGATTTAGATATAGCAGCTGAAGTTCACAACAACAACTTTATCGTCAGTGTATCAGTAAATGGGATTATCTATGATAACTGGAATAGGTATAAAACAGGGACGACACACAGTCACAAACCGTTCAGTGACTGCTCTGTAATAAACTCCTTGTGTATTACACAGCAGTCACTGAACGATTTGTGACTGTGTGTCGTCCTTAAAAACGCGAGTGTTGGGGAATCAGCTCGTTTGGCAAGAGGTCTGCCCATACCAACCCACACACAACACAACACCTGAGTAAATAAACAAGGAGTTTATTACACAGCAGTCACTGAACGATTTGTGACTGTGTGTCGTCCCTGTCTTATACCTGGAGGATTGTATGCTGAGACGCAGAGCCACCATGACGTGTGACAGGGTATTAGTCAGAGAATAGCTGATTTGAAACACGTCGTGGTTGTTCGACTGTTGAGACATGTCCGTACTACGCCGTAAGTAATGGTGAATGGAGAGAGGGGGGAAAGGTGCTTACAACTGGAGGCGAACTGGGGAGTTGTTCGTGGCTTTTAAATTAGAGAGAGACTGTCTAGCGAGCTATTACTGGTAGGACACGACAAGACGGATCTACGAATCACGTGGTACTGCTTTCGTAACCGTAAGGTACGGTGTAGGTCAATCTAGAGGTTACGGGGTCGCGAATAATGCGACGTTGGTCGTACTACCGCCGCTGGAGAAAACAAGTTATGCTATCGTTGTTTGCAATGTACAAAGCATTCTCTAGGGAGAGATGGGTGGTCCTGAAAAGGACCGTTGGGTGGTCTGAGGTGGACTCACAGGTGTAGTGTGCACTGACACTGGTGAATTGTCATCCTTCGCCTGATGTGACACGTGCTACGTCAAACGTCGCATGTATGAGAGAGAGAGAGAGAGAGAGAGAGAGAGAGAGAGAGAGAGAGAGAGAGAGAGAGAGAGAGAGAGAGAGAGAGAGAGAGAGAGAGAGAGAGAGAGAGAGAGAGAGAGAGAGAGAGAGAGAGAGATGCTGCATGGGGGGTGTCACATACTTTGTGCATAAATTGTAAGGGGAGTGGGTCATTCACGTTGCACATGCTTCTCCATAAAGCATAAAGATCAGCATCACACCCCATCAGTTATGAACTATCCTGTAGATAAAAGTGTTGAAAACAAAATATTGTAATATCATTCAGGCTGAAAGGCAAAGGCGTATGTGTCGGATATATAACTTCCATCACAGAGAGTTTACCTCTCCATCCAAAATACTGTACGGGCGAGATTTGCAATGGTTTGGTTTTGGTTTTCTTAAAACCATCTATGGCGACATCAGTAGCAAGGATACTTTATAGCAGGTTTGTGGAAATAAAATAACTAGTATGTCGGTTAGCGGTACATGACACCTTTTCGATGGGTAGCAGCCGTGAGGCAGGTTATTCCCTTCCATAGAACCACTGAGTTGTGTAAAAAACCTAAATTAAACTTCACTCTCCGCTATCTCGTGACACGATAGCTCTTTTCAATCATCCTCGGGATATTCTAGAAGAAACATGTCCGTATTTCTCACTTACTCGTATACAGGGTCTTCCTCGTCAACCGTGATGAGAATGTCGTCGTTGTGCGCCATTTTGTGATAAGCAAGAGAGAGAGAGAGAGAGAGGTCGGTCGGTTCGCTTTACGACCGCAGTTGAAAGGATTATAGATATAGCGTCAACGCACACAATGGAGGACATCGACAGAGAGAAATGGTGTATAAGATAATACATGTTATTTTCGCGACATTACGCGAGTTATTGCGGAAAAATGGCGAGACGACGGCGTCGACAGTCACGGCTGTGTATTAGGGGACGATTAGAGCAATTAGACCTACCTATTGACGATGTACGTGGGGGTTATTTTCGAGACAATAGGCAAGTCTATGTGAAGGAAAAGGTGTAGAGGCGACGGCGTCGACACAAACGGTGGTCGAAACGATTGTGTAATAAGGGATGGTCAGACCTATTAGCAACAATATACGATAAGCCGCGGACATATGGCGTGTAAGATAATAGAGGCGCTTTTCGTCTTCCAACTGCGCGTACCGAGCGTACATTGTGACGGCTATGGCTACAATGAGGACACGTCCAATTACCCTTCAGGACCATGGGGTGTATATGAGTACCAGCTTGACCACTCTCAAACCATACTGTCTACAGCTCGCCGTACAGTTTGGACGTAATGAACATTTTCTTAAAAACAACTATGTATAAGTAGCAGATGGATACTTTGGAAGAGGTGTATGGTAATGAAATAGACTGTAGTGGGGTGAAGAGGATGAAATATCCTATGCTGTTTATTTGCAACACGGACAGAAAAGGCGAACCGGGAAGTCACTGGGATGCTTTTAGCGTAGAGGCACCGGGTAGAATACACGTGCACGACTCATACGGTATAGATTATACACGAATATGGCCGAATTTCACGATTTTGTGACAAAATACGGTCGTTTGCATTATTCCTGCAATAGAGTTCGTGTACAAAGCTTGCGGTCACCATTGTTTATATTTCGGCAGTTGGCGATCTCGAGGTATTTCTAACGATGATATAGTTGGGCATTTCAGTAAAAGTAATATGCATGAAAACGATTCCCTGGTTTTCAGATGGTATGATAATGCCATGAAGAGTATACTCAAGAGCAATGGTTTTAGACGAGGGAAAAATAAGGTTAGTGATAAAGCTGTAGGTATGTTTACGCTGTTTCCCACGCCGCCGTCTCGACGCAAACCGGCTTTACCAGCCAACCATACAAAGCGGTGTTAAGCGCGGCTTTTTGCGCTTACACAGCGAAGTACCCACAACGATAATGCCTATATTTGATGTAATAGGTATAATTATGTCTAGGGCTGTGATTTGACCCCTTACCGTCCAATGAGAGGATGCGGCGCTCTTTTCTTTCGTACGTAACCGCTGATGGTGTCGAGAGTATGATCACGCGCACCGACGCTCTGTAGCTAGTTAGAGGCCGACTGCCCGACAGTGAGATTGTATATTTTGAGTGCTCTGTACCACGATGTCCTGCTACTATGTTCTCGAATCATATAATGAGCAGAGGGATGGAAAAGATGTAAACTTTTCTGCAATAAGAAGGGAGAAGTATCGCCATCATTGGACTCTGGCAACGAAGACAGCTTGTCGGTGGACGGGAAATATGGTCTCCCACGTTTCAATGACGATAACGTGGTAACGGATTCTAAATCACCGTTTGACGACAGGGAGAGTAGAGGAGAAACGGTGAAAGACAGTTGCGGGTACTCTCGGAGACACATGGGGGAACCTAGGAAACTGTTGACGGATTTATGCCAGAACTACTACCACGAAGCAATGATAAGCGGCTACGCCAGGATGGCTTCTTTCCAGGACTGGCCTGAACAACTGTTTCAAAAGGGAAGTCAGCTAGCCCGGAGAGGGTTCTTTTTATACGGGCGTTGCGGACAAGGTCGTGTGTGCATGGTGTGGTTTAAGACTGTGGAAATGATGTGCAGAAGACGATATAGACTTTGAACACAACAGGTTCAACCCTTCGTGCGCATTTCTCAAAATTACGTGCCCCGTCAGGTTTGATACTGACATGAGAACTGCTTTGTGAACTGAGCTGATTTGTGATTAGAAATGCAGTTGTGTCCATGCATATTTGCGAATAAAATTTGTGAAATGTTGTTTACTAGCCTCTGTTGTGTTTGTTAAAAAAGTGTTGACGTTGTCTACCTCGTGGGTATATTTTGGGGTGGTTTAAACAATGAAGAATACGGTGGTCGTGTGGTCTATTATTGTAGATAGCTTTACATAGACTGCCTAGACTAACAACTAGTCTCTGAAATGAACATATTTTACTGAAAAAAGTTCATAGTAAAAAAAATATATAATATGATGGAAAGGAGCCCTGAGACTTTCTTAATTTTCAGAGGCTGAGGAAACCTAGACTTGCCACATTTTCTAGACTTTTGTGGGCTTTCTTGGATATATTTGCTTCAGGGTCTGTACGACAGACTACAGACTGCCCGACTCGATGTCTTTGGTAGAATATAAACGCCTTCCCGTGTTGTATTTTAGAGAGCTTTACATAAACTGGAGGGCGTGTTATTTTTTAGTGTTTTGGTACATTTGTTTTGCTGCCTAGTATTATATTGACAGCACAACATTTACAGGCCCCCTATCAAAATTGTTATTCGTTCCCGCATTGGGTTTACCATACGAGGTAGAGAATGTAACACTCCGTACTACTCTTGCTGCTTTGCTGTTTTCTACCTCACAGATTTTTTTGTATGTAGAATATCACCGTCTTACCGTCTTGTATTGTAGAGAGCTTTACACAGACGGGGTGGTCGTGTGATTAAGAGTGTCTAGGTATGCATTTCTTGCGGTCTAGTATTGTAGAGAGTTTATATAGACAGCACCAGATTCCTTAGCCTCCTTCAAAATCCCAAGATATTATTGGCACGCTTATGGTGTATTTATGAGGTAAAAACGCGAGAGCAATTGAGAATACTATTTTAGCTTGACGGACGGATTCTTATGGCCACCATTTTTGTTTGTGTGACGTCATCAGGAGGGCATTATGTCACACACACACAATACACGTACGCATCCACGCACACGCACACCTGATGACCACAGACCATTGCTACTTTTTGTGACGTCACACGCTTACCCCCTTACTTTTGTGCGACTGTTCAATGACCGAGTCACAACCAGTGACGTCACTACCATCGTTGTAGGCCGTGACGTCATGAGACCTATCGTCGTCAGTTGTGACAGCATATATTCGAGGTTGCGTCACGTTACGTCACCTCGGAAATGTGCTGTCACCATACTACTATTGGTTAACCGGTATTATCGCCCACCCCTAAGTCTATAGCACCAACGAAACACCACATGAGTGTGATGCGACTGTACCAAATGGCGTGTCTGTCTGGCAAGTATGTCAGGATAAGATCAAGTAATTTTTCAGTATCTCTGGAAGCTAGCCGTGGAGAAGAATGACCAGTTAATAGGTATTGCAAGACATGTTTTTCTTTCCTATAAAATGCTTATCTCACTGAATGGCTGGTTGAAGAAAGAACTGCTTAGGACACCCCAGACATTGAGTTTGATGACGATGTTTATTCGTGATGACCTTACAAACCACGATCTCCTTTTATCAAGAGAGATTACTCACAATGTCTCCCACTTGATAAACTATACCAGTCGATAGCACCAACGAAACACCACAGTATCCCGGAAGCTAGCCGTGGAGAAGAATGACCAGTTAACTAGCATATTGCAAGAAGTGTTTAATCATCGGAATTTGTGCTTTCCCAGAACATGCTTATCTCACTGAATGGCTGGTTGAAGAAAGAACCGGCAGTCAGCCAACAATCGGGATACTGTGTCTCAATGTCATGCCCATGTTAACCTGGGTCACTGGGCTACCTCAATGAGACAGCTGCAACACCAGCATACATACAGGAAAGTACAACCAGCTACACGCCGCTATCTTAGTGCAACAATCTTGAACCCTGTGCTAAACCAATTTCATCTCGCACAGAAAAGTAGGAGGAAATCCTTTGACGATAACCACATGGAATGTGCAGACAAATCTGAGATTCCAACTCCCCGATCGTTTCCGAGGTGAGTAGCTTTGTACGGCAAATGGCACTGAAAGGGTCGTTGTCGGCAATGGTACTACAGATGTGTACCGCAGGTACGTTTCTGTATACAGAAATGTACCCTGGCCATAATCAGAATACAGAAATGTACCCTAGGACGATTCCATTCTGCATTGTGGAGGTTTCTTGATCGGAATTGTCATACTGTTGTATTAGATGCATTTGATTGCGTTAAATAAGAGCATACACAGTATAACGAATATTTCACGGTGCACAACGTACACCACTCGCAATCAACTGAACGGGAATAACTACATACGGTGTCGGTATTGGGTCGCGGAATATGGACTCGTCCGTCGTTAAGGGTACCGGGTACGTTTCTGTAGTTTGCCTTTGTTTAGGGTACATGTCTGTATACAGAAACATACCTGGGGTACATATCTGTAGTACCTGTGCCGACAACGACCCCTACATGTAACCTGACCATGGATCGACTGGGTTGTGTGGCAATGGGAAAGGTCGGGTCCTAGAGACATGGGAAGAGGTTGTCAAATCAAAATAAAGGTGAACAAACCCGTTCCATGAAATCTCCACTGTCAGATTCCGTCATGGACATGTAATTATGAATATATAATAGTGATGATACCAGGTTGGCTCATAAAGGTTGACATATTTTGCCCTCCATCCACACTCCTCATATTCACAATACATCAATGTTATATCGTGGATGACTTCAACATCTCATGTCGTGGTAAGAACATGCATGCAATAGAAAGGCAGCTACAACTCTGCCTTAACAAAATCCAAAAATGGGCCAATGAAAATGGTTTTAAGTTTTCAAAATCCAAAACAAATTGCATTCACTTTTGTCGCAAATACAAACCACACAAGGATCCAGACCTAACTTTAGATGGTACTCCCATCAAGGTAGTAGAAGAGGCCAAATTCCTTGGACTCATATTCGACCGCCACCTGACATTCTTACCACACATAAAATATTTGAAAACCAAGTGCTTGAAGGCTCTAGACTTGCTAAAAGTAGTTTCAAATACAGAGTTGGGAGGGGATCAGACCACCCTCCTTCACTTGTACAGATCATTAGTTCGCAGTAAACTAGATTATGGCTCCATTGTCTACGGTGGAGCCTGCAAAACTTTAATTTAGAAAAATAGACTCTATCCACCACCAAGGGCTGAGGCTCTGCCTGGGAGCTTTTAGGACCTCTCCGGTAGACAGTCTATATGCAGAGGCCAATGAACCTTCCCTTGAACAACGCCGCATTAAACTCTCACTGCAGTATATCACTAAATTACGTTCAAATGAGTCCAATCCAGCATACAATTGTGTTTTCAACCCGCTCTATGAAAACTTATTTCCTAAACTGCCAAGCCTGGTTCCACCACTTGGAATCAGGATCAAACCACATAACTGCAGCTAAAATTGATCTCGACATCATTTGCACCATACCCGACTTCTATCCTCACCACCATGGCAAATGGTGAAACCACAGGTCGATCTCACCCTCACCAAACTCAAAAGTCTGAAACAAATCCCTTGGTATTCCAACAGGAATACAACCAGTTACGTTCTAAGTATAACACTCACAGATCCATTTTCACAGACGGATCCAAGGACGATGGCCAAGTTGCCAGCGCTACAGTCACTGGAGCCAAGACTGTCTCCTCTAGGATCCCCGACAATAGTTCCATCTTCACCGCTGAAGCCAAAGCTATCTTCTCAGCTTTGACCTACATTCAACAGCAAAATCAGTCCAAAAACTTCATCATATTTACAGATTCAATATCCTGCCTTCAAGCACTTCTAAATGTGACTTCAAGTCACCCAATCATCCTGGACATATTAGAACTGTACAACGACCTTTCTACTGGCCAATATGACATCATCCTCTGCTGGTTGCCGGGTCACGTCGGCATAGCAGGTAACACTAAGGCCGATGCTGCAGCAAAAGCAGCTCTCGAAAAGCCCCTATCTCCACTGCTAATCCCATACAGTGACTTCAAACCCACTATCAAAAGCTATACTCGGGACCTGATGCAAAAAAGGTGGGACACTCAAGTAGGAAGAAACAAACTCCATGAATTGAAGCCAACAATCGGTTATACCTACTTGGGTTGTCAGTAAAGACGCGATGAGGTAATTTTACGACGATGTCGAGTATATACAATGGGGTTCTGGATCACTTTCAACAAAAGCCTCTGCAAAGCCTTATTTGGTAAATAAGGCTTTTGTCGAACCCATAGCTCTTGCTACCATTACCCCTACTATGAAAAGTTTGGGCCGATAGCGGTTCTGGATCACTTTCAACCAAAGCCTCTGCAAAGCCTTATTTCACAAGTAAGGCTTTGGTCGGGCCCTTAGCTCTTGCTACCATTACCCCTACTACAAAAGTTGGGGGACCTCCTAGCCGCGCTACCGGGGGTATGGCTGGAGTAATGGGACACCGCTATGCTGGAGGTAACACTGTACCGTACGGTACGATCAATAATTCTTCTCTCACAAACCCCCTACCTGGCCCATCCCTCAAGTAGTACAAGTTAGGCTCGTCTGCTTTGATGTCCACTTTATCTATGTTGTAAGTTTTGACTGACCATATAGGATCGGTGGCTCGCTTACGGCTATCACCCTCGTGTTCCCCCGGCTGGTATAGATACCTCACTAGGGCCCTATCTGGTATCTGTTTCTCCTTCCCACGCAATGGAGCAGCCGACTCTGCAACTATTGATTTTAGTTTGATAGCGTCTGCGGTTTCTTATCAGTGAGCGGGTGACTTCATGGTTGATTGCCGACACCACAGCAGGTAACCTCGCGACCCATTCAGTCGATCGTTTTCCGGGGTTGCCATCTCCCTCGCATACTGATGCCCGAATAAAGCTCAGCCAAAGTCCTATTAAATCTCTCAACTATGGCTTGGCTGCGATGGGCTCCAGCCGTGCCACGCCTGACCTTTGTATCGTGTTTGGCTAGCAGTTGTGACACGTCACCCATGAACTCCGTCCGGGGTCAACTTGCAGCTCTGTTGGCCACGTCAGCGGACTGCGTTTGTATATGCGTTCGAATCCTCTGGCTACCTGGGCCGAATCTTTCGCGGTCAAGGGTTCGGCTTCCTTGTAGCGACTGGCTACGTCCACTACGGTTAAGGCATACTTGTACCTCTTGTCGTGGGGTAGGAACAGTAGGTCTGCCTGGTGAACGCTATTAGGTATGTTAATACCGAACCTCCTTCTAGGCACGTAGCGTGGTGCCGGTAAATAGATCTGCCACAGGGCTTGTTTTTCAAGCCACGCTTTGGCCTCCTCCGGGGGTACTCGCGCCATTTTAGCCAGCTTATCTACGGCGCTAGCTCCTTTCCAGTACCCACGCGGGCTGTAGTAAATAGCCTCAAACTTTCTCTGGTTCCGTGACATGTTCAATTTTCTCATGTCCATACGCGTACGTGTTTATCCCATCAATAGCTATCCAACGTTTAGTGTCCATAGGCGACAGGGACGTCTTGTTTATAGTCAGTCCGTATATCTTATGCCCATCACTTCTAAGTGTGTTCATTTTATGCCTAAAGGTACGGGTCTTGAACAGGGCTTCCTTGAATCTGGCGTGTTTGATGTGTTGTTTCACCACATACTTCTTAACACCCTTAGCCTTCCGGATTTCACCATTGTCGGCCTTCAGTATGGAGTACATCTTAGGCCTCAACCCTATGTACTCGGCTATGGGCGTGCCAGCACACTCGTCCTTCATCTTACCTAGGACCTTTTTATTTACCGTACTGTGTATGGCATGGCCCTTAGGGTAGTCGCTGGTGTCATACAAATCGAGGTGTTTTTTCATGTCAACGTACACGTCCTCGGTTCGAATCTCCATCAGCAGGGAATCCGTGTCAGTGTACAGAACTTCACACCTGTCGTCGTACTGTTTCTTAAGCTCGTTGTAGTAAAAGTCGTACATCAGGTGTTTGGATAAATCGAGGATGCTCATCCCCGTAAACAGGCCGGTTGAATTTTATGTGGCTTTTCTTCATGTGTAGGGCAACTAGGTCATCGGTGAATATTTTGCTACGGTTGAATGCCGGACTGGCTATCAGTCTCCTGAGCTTGTCTTCCTCATTCGACCGAACCAGCTTCGCGGTCGCGCGTTTCCTCAGGTTCTCCATAGTCTTACCAAACACCGAGTTGTTCATGAGCTTATAGAGATTTTTCTCAAAGTCACTGGTGGCAAGCTTTCGGAGGTCTGTGTTCATTCTGATGTAAGGCTCCATCCAGGGGCTCTGGGTGAACACGAGCACCCTGTGTATTTTGGTCAGCCTCATACCCAACGACAGGTACAGCTGTAGGTTGCGATAGTGAACGATGTACTTGGTCTTATTCATTAAGTTGGGCACGAGTTTTTCAACGTCTGTCACACGCCCACCTAACAAGTTATGTTGGTACTCAGACATCCAGTCTGGGTTAACCCTCATACGTTCGGGGGCCAGGGGGTAGCTGTTGTGTGATGTGTGTAATGCCTTAGGGTATTCCAAGTCAACCTCGAGGATATAACCTTTATTCGAATCTGGTGCGATGCTCATAACATCGACCTCCTGTGACGCCCATTCGAACCCCCCTGTGGGTAGATACTGGCTCATGGCCCAGCCATACAGGTTGTTGGCGTCGAGGTAGAGAATGTGATTGGTTGGCTTGCTAGGGTCGTAACCCTTCACGTATTGATTATTTGCTTTCGCGTATCGTTTGGTTGCCATGGAGATCCCACCTCGCAAGCCTTTCTCAATGAATAGGTGCATGTCATAATCTGTAAGCAATTCCAACTTAACTCCGGTCTTTTTAAGCAAGGCATCCCACGACAGACCTGGGCTGGTGTAATACCATGCGGGGTCGAGTTTATACTGCTTGAAACATGTCCGCCTAAACGTCTCAAACACGTCGGCTAACAGCAGTACATCTGTCCTCAAGTACAGGTCGTGATAATCCCCCAGGTTCTTACAACCCAGTTTATTCCATACATTAATAGCGTGTGAGTAATCGTCTTGGGATATTTCCGAGTCGGTCAGATTGCTGTAAAATTCTCTGATGGGGGGTAGTCTGGTCTCGGCGAACTTGACCCAACTATCCATGTACTCATAGGGGTACACACCCTTCCTCATAAGCAGGGGTCTAGTCTCGGCGTCTGTGTATCGGTCGGTGATAGGGAAGGTATCGTTGGCCTTGACCAGACTGTCTAATGAAGACAATAGAAATTGTACTGAATCTATGAACCTAAGGCCGTTTAAGCTGAAGGAGATGTATCTCTCCATGTTGTTGGGGATGCACGTTATATTACCATCGATTTTCGCGATGGCCTGCATGATTAAGTGAGAGTCGTACCCTCTCAAGTTGTGAAAGACAACGGGGATGTTTATTGTCTTAGGGTTGATTCTAAGCTTGAGGTTACACGTGCTGTGAGCCGCGCCTCTATACTTACCGGTTACGTGGCAGTGATCTCTCACCGAATCACCATTCAGTGGTGAGTCACACACGTGACAGTTAGTGCTACAGGCGTGAGCTAGCCTGTCGGCTCGGGTCATACGCATTGGAGCGACTCTATACAGTGCGTTCCTAATAATTTTGTCTTCCTCCTGCAAACACTTTAGAAACCTTTCAGCCGCGTCAGGGCCCTATACACTACGGGGAGCTTTCGGACCCCATCACAACGGACGACAATGTATCCAAACCCACAGGCTTCATGCTCTTGTGTTTTGTGGGTGAAGCTCTCACCTGTGGGTAAGAGCCTGTGGGGTATCCCCAACAACTGGTTTAACCAAGGCTTCAAAGTCGGCGTATATGATATAAGGCACAGACATTTGGTTCTTGTGGTTACCGAATTTTAGGATATTATCACCTTCCTTAGGCATGTCGACTCGTATAGCCGTCTGCCCCACACCTTGACAATCCTCCCGGTGGGATTCTAATAAATCAGCTCGTGTGAAGCCATGTAGGCACCGTTCGCAGAAGTGGGTCTTTTCTCTGTGTGCCGATTGGTCATACAACAGCCTGCTAAAGTGTTTTATCCAAGCGTAGTGGTACTTGTCACCTCGCTGGATCATGAATATATTGATAACACGAGGGGGGTTCCCCCCTTGGGGTTTCCCCAACAGTTGGGGTCCCCCCAACACTGGGCTGACCCTGTGCACTATTGTTGTGTTACCTTCGTGCCCAAAGACATTTATAGCTAGATTATTCTGTTTTTCTATTTTAGTTATCTGGGATATGGGGGTGGGTTCATCTATACCATCCCAGTTGAGCCCATCGTCTTGGGGATAACTAGAAGGCCTGTTCGAATTAGTGTCAGCTGGAAACAAGGCTGACCTGATAGCTAACCTCAAGCAATCGTCTCCTCTATTCCTGACGTTGACTATGGCATGTTTTTTCCTATAGTAGGGAGGCAAGTCTAGGTATGACCCGCCTCTGAACGGCACGTAGTTAGCTATGTCTAGATAGACATTATCGATTTTATCTACAGTCCACCCGGACCCCAAGTGTGTGTAGCGTTCTAGGTATTCTCTTATCTGCTGAAAACTAGTATCGATTGATGCGTCAATGGTCTCTATATGGGTCACGACCTCTTGTTTACCCCGGAAGTAAGGCTGAACGTACTCAGTGACACCTCCCCCCACCTGCTTATCGAGTGACATTTTAACTGTGATTTGAAATTTGATACTTCCTAGACTGGTTAGTTCCTGGTTGACCTTATCAGCTATCAGAGGTTTGATATCTGCGATATCTATGTTCCTATCAACATGCATACGCCAGCCTCTCAAATAGTTGCCTACAGCACGCTCAGTGCGCACGAACTGTAGGTCGACAGCTCTATTCTGCCGTAACAGTTCTACAAGC
Source organism: Haliotis rubra (assembly GCF_003918875.1). NCBI lineage: Eukaryota > Metazoa > Mollusca > Gastropoda > Lepetellida > Haliotidae > Haliotis > Haliotis rubra. Next base: position 95,008 of record NW_025765885.1, read on the forward strand.
TGTGGTTTCCTCATACGGGAATATCCCCCTAACCCCAAATCACGTGCCTGAACTTTCAGTTGTTTTACAGTGGGAGGTTTTGCTACGGGGGCATGTGATAACAATGCCATTAACCCGGCTCTCCCCAGGTTTGAATAACCCGTG